>NC_079197.1:14102046-14402046 GCF_029499605.1 Hyla sarda | reverse complement strand
CATGCTAAATTGATTGTCAATCAGTGTTCTTCCTGAGTGAACAGTGTGATTTCACAGAAGTGTGATTGACTTGGAGTTACATTGTGTTGTTTAAGTGTTCCCTTTATTTTTTTCAGCAGGGTATTTTAAGAATCACACAGGCTATTAAATAGAGGAAAGTTGGAATTGACAGTAATAAATTAAAACCAGGACAACAAGTCAAGCATACAATTCAGTTCATCTGTTATTTCCCTTTAAGGCTTTACTCAGCTCTATGAATTTCATTTGAAGACAAACAAAATGGATGAAAAAAAGTTATTTGAAAAAAAAAAAAAAGACTTAATAGGTAGAAGTTGTATTCTGTTTCTTTGTAGCTGTTCCACTCGGCTGAAGACAACTTTAATTATATGTATTTAAGGTAAAACGCTGGACGCCTTCCTATATTACTAGTTAATGGTGACTTTAATGTCTATGAATGATACATATTGTCCAGTTCTCTGTGAATGGATTGTCTGCAGTGTAACACTGCACTGCCAGTGATAAGCAAGGTCCACGGCAGGGTTATTTCTCTGCACTAAACCTGCAGGTGCACAAACAATGTGGTTTTAAGCCTGAAACAAATTATTGAACAGAACTGAGCACGATGAGGACAACACACAACAACCATAATATGTACATATAAAAAAATGGGTATGTATAAATGTATAGAACAAAACATAAGCACAATGCTGAGGGAAAAAGAGTGTCAGTCAATGGTCTTCGAAGCGAAATGTGAAACACTATATCCAGAAGGAGGAAGCTAGGTCAACATTAGCGTGTGCACAGTCTGGAACATCAGTGATAAGCAAAGGAATTTGTGTATTTCCATAAATGAACAAATGAAAAGAAAATTCAGCGTGTATATACACAAGAGTAGGGAAGCATCGCTACATATTCCAAATATAGTGGGATACAAGCTCCAAGAGCTGAACCGAACCCTAAATTGCAGATACAATTAAGGAAAAGCAGAAATTCTAAGTTATGGTGTCATTATTGGTCCAATGTGCACAAGCAATGGTTTAAAATTTCAGTCAGGTTAGAAAAAGACTCTATAGAAGGGTCAAAACGCTGCTTGTGCATCTTGTACCAATACAGACGCCATAACTTTCTTTCTCTGGAGTTCTGTTTTTTCCTAATTGGATCTGCAAATTAAAACATGTGACGAAAGGTTAAAGGGAACCTGTCAGATGGTGGGAGCTGGTATCGGAACTATAACTCACTTTAAAACAAATGGGCGTGTCAGAGATATCATAGTTTAAAAAAGCCATCAGGGCCTGGGCAACTTGTCATTGAAGCGGTCACCGTGGCTGCCCCCTCACCCTGAAATCTCTAAGAAATTCATCTCTCCCTATACTTGGGGAGCAGACACAGAGACAGCCTTCATTCACTACTTACCCCAACTATGATTTGTGTGAAACACCAAGTTCCAGTTTGCAGCCCCTTCCTTTATCTAGTAGAAAACTGAAGTACAAACAAGTCCCTACCATACAGGAGAAGCTGACAGCAGAATATAAGCACTGCTTCCAGCAGTCTGCATTCTGTCCTATGAGTATCCTCAGGACATGACAAGCAATCTGACTGTAAAAAAGCTGTAAGACTTTCCCTTTTCATATATCCTATTAGAGCACATGGAGATAACAGATGTGGGGGCCACCTACTAGGGACCAGAGCAGAGATGTCTACATAAAAATAGTCACAGCCTCACTCAGGTATTACAGGGTATAAAAGTCCATCTAAAAGTCCATCTAAAAGTCCAGCATGTTGTATAGCATTTTCTGTGCAGTGGCTGCTGCAGGGGAAACATATGCCTGGCAGCAGCTTTCCTTATCAATCACAACTGATCAATGGGATTGTGAGAAGACAGTTTGGTGACAAAGTGTTGATTATATATGGTGATATTTAAACATATGTAATTACATATGATAATAGAAATGCTGATATAAATTTATATTTATCAATATATCCAAGATTTAACAATTCACAGCAGGTCACCAGATGCAGACACAATTTATTAAAGTCATTGTGTAAACGTTAAAGGCAATTTCAATGACACAGTGACAAATATTTGGACTCGAGAAGGATGTTTTCCATCAGCCTCTATATTCACCAAGTTTTTCCATTCATCAATAATAAAAACCAAAGCAAAGAAAAGTGTAATAAAGAGGTTAGATTAAGTAAAAACACGTTTCTTGGATGACTTTTACACTATGGCAACAGCTGGGACTGGGAAATCCAAGTTTTACTAGACCACAGGGCTTACAATCACAGACATTTGTGTTAACAGCCGTGGTCTAGTGATTCCTCATCTCGGTTTACGCTCATTGATAACATGACTAGAGAAGATCTGCACAGAGACTGGGTTCTTGTATTTGCAAAATAATTTACAGGGACTTTATCAGTCTTCTATATCTATGGTTTGTAGGAACATCACAAATTTCTGCACAAGCCCCTGGTTTGCACAAAAATGTGTGACTTTTTGTTGTTTTACTTGGCTGTACCCCTTTAAAGCAAGTGGGCTTCTTATGGCATAAAATGGGGCGTGGCCACTGTAGAAGCCTGGACTGCACTAGAAAGCTAGGGTATATTGTAGCTGAAATCTATGCTGTCTTGGAGTTGAAGTGCTCTTGGAGTTACAGACTCTTATGATTCGGCCAAATCAAATGGCTGCTTGATTTTAGTAACATCAGTGTGTGAATTGCTGCTCATAGTAGTTCCCCCTATATACCTGTAAGATGTAACAGTATTTTTAAAGGCTGAGCATTATAGTGTAAAACAGAAGCGTTAATTTTTACTATGAGTTAGTGCTGGGCAGTATACCAGTATGAACCGGATACCGTTTTTTTTTTCTCCCACGGTATGGATTTTTGCCCATACCGCTATACCGCTCGGGCCCCTCCCCCACTCTCCGAATCAATAAAAAAAATTAAACTTAACCGTAATGGGGGTGGTCCGGGCCATCCCTCCATCCTGTAGTGTCCGGCGGCATTCCGGGTGGAGGGTGAACCGGTCCAGGCTGTCCTTCTTCTCCGGGGGTCCTCTTCTCCACTCCGGGCAGGCTCCAGCCTAGTACGCTGCATAGACGCCGCTACACCGTGATGTCAGGTGCGTCGCTGCGCACGGACATCACTGCACAGCGGCGTCTATGCATTACTGCCCGGAGTGGAGAAGAGGACCCGCGGAGAAGAAGGACAGCCCGGACCGGTTCACCCTCCACCCGGAATGCCGCCGGACACTACAGGAAGGATGGATGGCCAGGACCACCCTCCCCGGACGGTCCCTGCAGCAACTGGGAAGGTGAGTCAGGGTTCTTGGATGGACAGGGGTCTGTATAATATACTATACCTACAGTAGGCCCTCCAGCTGTTGAGGCCCTCCAGCTGTTGCAAAACTACAACTCCCAGCATGTCCGGACAGCCAACGGCTGTCCGGGCATGCTGGGAGTAGTAGTTTTGCAACAGCTGGAGGCACCCCTAGTTGGGAAACACTGACCTATACTATACACTACTATATAATCAAACATGCTGGGAGTTGTAGTTTTGCAACAGCTGGAGGCTGTATGGTTGTTTGTTACATCTATTTAAAAGGGTACTCCACTGCCCTAGTGTTCAGATCATTTAGTTCCAAAAGCCCATTTAGTTCCCCTACGCCACCTCAATGCAAGCCTCAATGTAAAAAAAAAAATACTGTGAAATATCTTGATACTTTAGAAAAATACCGTGATACTCATTTTTGGTCATATCGCCCAGCACTACTATGAGTGTGCAAATATACAAAAAAGCTCTGTACGACTTGTGGGTTGCGTAGATTATGAGCAGTGAATGTGTGGATGGATGCAGTCAGCTGTAAGTGCACACACATATATGTAATAAGAAAACAGAGCAACACAATGGCATTGTAGATGTCCTTTCTAACAGCATTGTTTAGACATTACTAAAAGTACAGTCTGGTGGCATTACTGAGGAGTATAGTTTGGCTGCATTACAAAGGTGTAGTGTCTGGAGACATTAATAGGGTTACAGTTTAGCAACATTGCTAAGGGGTGCAGTCTGGTACCATTATTTAAGCGTACAGTCTGGCAGCACCGCTAGAGACTACAGTTTGGCAATATTGCTTCAGTGTACAATCTGAGGTATTACTAAGGTCTACAGTCTATAAGCATTACTGGGGACCATGGTCTGGCAGCATTACTAAGGTGTACGTTCTGTAAGCATTAGTGGGGACTAAAGTGTGGTTGCATTACTAAGGTGTACAGTCTGGCTGCTAAGGTGTAGTGTCTGGAGACATTAAAGGGGTTATCCAGGAAAAAAACTTTTTTTTTTTATATATCAACTGGCTCCAGAAAGTTAAACAGATTTGTAAATGAATACTAGTAACAAAGAAAAGGGGTCCGGCAACTCACAGTAAGACGCTAGCTGGATGCGACATAATAATAAATACCAGGGGAAAAAAGCAGTCGGGTAAGAAAGAAACAGAGACTTACAACCCAATTTTCTAAGTAAATGAGGGCCATATTCTTCGTGCAGATGTTGCCTTCCTGCCAACCACTGAGCCATCATGCTGCCTCATGTGTGCTGTATACTAGCATTGTTTAGGTGTAGCACAGTATTTGGCTTTGCCATTTATGTACCGTATTTTTGCTTTTTTATTTCACATGAGAACTGGCTATGTCAATTGTAATTCACCTTTTTATTTTTGAACTCAAAATCTGTAACATATGTGGACACCTTTTAAAAGCCGTAAATCTTGTTTCATCTAACCGAGATCCCTTATTTAGAGGTGAAAATATGCATCCTGTTCTTATTTCGTCTCGTCTCCAGGAACTGCACAAATTATATTCTTAATTCATGTATAACATGCAAAACAAAAAAAAAGCAACATAAACATTTCCAATCAAAGAGATTACTCAACAAAGAAGTTACACAAAGTAAATGCGAGATAAAAGTAAGAGAGGTTGAGGGTGGGTTGTTCTTTGTTTAAGTACATGCCCAAACCAAGCATCAAGAATCTGACGTTGAATACTTGGCAAGTGTTGAATTATGGAGCAAGTATTTATAAATGTAAAGAGAGACAAGGAATGTAGCTTAAAGCCGACTTAGATGTGATGAATTATTACTTGACAAAAATATGTCTTTGCTTTGGGAATATAGAGGTTAGAAAAAAGAATGGTACTGAGCCCTCTTAAGTCGGTTTCATGTCTTGAGTGTGAAGAGCATCTGAATTGCATCATCATGCTACTGATAATGCTGCTATCAGTCTGTTCTGTAAGGTTCCCCCCCCCCCCCCCCCCATAACTTTAAATATTTGTGTGCAAAATGTCTGGTAAAAAAAAAAAAAGCAAAAAAAAACAAAAAAACAATAATACATCAGTAAACATGACATAGCAGCAAAATGAATAAATAAATAAAAAAAAGCACTATTATAATAATACCCTATTATGATAAACAAAATACTGTAATAATTAAAAATCCAAGTTTAGTTTCTATGAATGTTTAATGTCTATGACAAATACTTTTCAACAAATCATAACAAGAACAGCAACTAGAATGTACATCTAAATAATGCTGCCAGAGACTTTATAGCTAAATTATACCACCAGAGACTGCACACCTAAGTAATGCCACCACAGACTACACCTTTAGCCTGTACGTCTAAATAATATTGCTAGAGACTGTACACATAAATAATGTCACCATAGTCTGTAGACCGAAATAATGTTGACGTACAACAAAATAATACCACCAGACAGGTCACCAGACTGTTCACCTATATAATGACACTAGAAACTGTACACTAAATAACAGCGCCACAGACTACATGTAAATAATGCCGCCAGAGACTGTACACCTTAATATTACCGCCAGAGAGTATACTCATAAATTAATCACCAGGCTATACACCTTAATAATGTTACCAGACTGTACACCTAAATGTCACCAGGCTGTAGATCGAAATAATTTGACCAGCCTCGACAGGTTGGGCCCTTCAGTATAAGGTGTATGGGAACCTTAAAGGGGAAATCCGGGGAACTAAAAACGTAGCTCATCCTTTACCTCTTACCAACCTATTTATTTGTCTAAATATCATTCATTAGCTATATAGAGCAGTTTCCCTCTTCCAGCTGTCACTTACATGCAGGAAGTGAAAGAAAGACATAATTATCAGTTGAACCTTGTCTTTGTGCAAAGCCCTCACTGAGACTAGCCCCCACCCTCCTGGAAGACAAATACCATGTGATTTCGGTCATCTGGCTTCACAGCCACACATCCCCCTCCCCTTCCTGTGTGAGGATCTTGCTGAGAGAGAAACAGCCCTATGTTTCATCAGCACATAATGCAGCTCTTTTCTTGCTATAGATCTAATCACTGACTGCTGCCATTCAGAGCATAGGATGATTTATTGCTGGGGGGAGGATAGTTTAAAAGAAAAGACATGTACAGTTTACAACAACACAACATGCACACAGACAGTAAAAGCAATTGGCTGGCAGTCATTAGACAAAGCTTCACTGACTGCTGGGAGTTGTAGTCTGGGCAGCAAGCAAGGAAAAAGAATATTCAGGAGAGAACAGGGGCCAACGGAGCTGGCAAAATTACACGGATAACTACAGGGGAAACAGAACAGGTATTATGGTGACTTTTGGGGCATTTTTATTTTTCTTAAAGGGGTACTCCACTGGAAAACATTTTCTTTTAAATGAACTGGTGCCAGAAAGTTATACAGATTTGTAAATAACTTCTATTAACCCCTTGGTGATCGAGCCCATTTTGACCCTAAGGACCAGAGCATTTTTTGCACATCTGACCACTGTCATTTTAAGCATTAATAACTTGCGAATTTGTACTTGTACTTACGAATTTGATTCCGAGATAGTTTTTTCATGACATATTCTACTTTATGTTAGTTGTATATTTTCGTCGATACTTGCATAATTTCTTGGTTAAAAATTCAAAAATTTCATGACACGTGAAAATTTTGCATTTTTATAACTTTCAAGCTCTCTGCTTGTAAGGAAAATAAGACATACCAAAGAAATTATATATTGATTCACATATACAATATGTCTACTTTATGTTGACATCATAAAGTTGACATGTTTTTACTTTAAGACATCAGAGGGCTTCAAAGTTCAGCATCAATTTTCCAATTTTTCAAGTAAATTTCAAAATCAGATTTTTTTAGGGGCCAGTTCAGTTTTGAAGTGAATTGGAGGGTCCTTATGTTAGAAATACCCCATAATGTACCACATTATGAAAACTGCACCCCTCAACGTATTGTATTCAAAATGACATTCAGAAAGTTTGTTAACCCTTTAGGTGTTTCACAGGAATAGCAGCAAAGTGGAGGCGAAAATGCATAATCTAAATTTTTTACACTAACATGTTCTTGTAGACCCATATTTTCTATTTTTACAAGGGGTAAAAGGAGGAAAAGCCCCCCAAAATGTGTAACCCAATTTCTCTAGAGTAAGGAAATATATCATATGTGGATGTAAAGTGATCTGCGGGTGCACTAGAGGGCTCAGAAGGGAAGGAGTGACATTGGGCATTTGGAAAGCGAATTTTGCTGAAATGGTTTTTGCGGGGCATGTCTTTAGGAAGCCCCCATGGTGCCAGAACAGTGAAAAACACCCCACATGGCAAACTATTTGGGAAACTAAGTGTAAACGACAGTGTAAAGGTGTAGAGTATATGTAGTGTTTTACTCTTTATTTAGGGTTAATGCAGTGTTTTTAGGGTACATTCACCAGGGCGGGGGTTTACAGTGAGTATCCCGCTGCAGCGGAAAATTTGCAGCATCTCAAACTTGAAGCGGAAATCTTGCTGTAAACCCCTGCCCATGTTAATGTACCCTGTACACTCACGTGGGGGGGAGACTACAACTGTAGCCCTCCAGATGTTGCAAAACTTCAACTCCAAGCATGCCCAGACTCCCCAGGCATGTTGAACTACAACTCCCAGCATGCCTGGACAGTCTCAGCATGCTTTGAATTGACATCTGGAGCGTTACAGTTTAGACACCATTTCTATAAACAGTGCCCTTCCAGATGTTGCAAAACTACAACTCCCAGCATGCTGAGACTGTCCAGGCATGCTGGGAGTTGTAGTTCTGCAACATCTGAAGGGCCAGATGTTACAGAACTACAACTCCCAGCATGCCCGGACTGTCTGGGCATGCTGAGAGTTGTAGTTTAGCAACATCAGGAACGACAGTGGTCTCCAAACTGTGGCCCTCCAGATGTTGGAAAACTACAACTCCCAGCATGCCCAGACAGCAAAAGGCTGTCTGGGCATCCTGGAAGTTGCAGTTCTGAAACTCCTAGATACAGGTGTGAAAATCACTTTACGGCGATCTTCACAGCTGCATCTGCCACCGCCGGCACTTGCCTGCCGCCTGCCTCCTGTCAATCGCCGGTCCTGGTCCCTGGTCAGTCCTGACCGGCCAATCGCAGGGGATAGGAGGAGGTGGCACCACTGCCACCTCGCTCCTATCCTTCAGGGACAGCTCTGATCATCCCTATTTTTCGGGCTATCGGGTCATCAGAGACCTGATCAGCCCAGAATCGCCGCAAATCGCCAATCTGAACTGATCTCAGGACCCCCCCTTCAGGCATTTGCACGGGATGCCTGCTGAATGATTTCAGCAGGCATCCCGGTCTGATCCTTGTCCGGCTAGCGGCGGGGATCGAAATTCCCACGGGCGTACAGGTACGCCCTTGGTCCTTAAGTATCAGGGCGCAAGGACGTACAAATACGCCAGTGGTCCCCAACAGGTTAAAAAATCCCAATCCTTTCAGTACTTATCAGCTGCTATACACTACAGTGGAGGTTCTTTTCTTTTTGAATTTCCTTTCTGTGTGACAACATGCTCTCTGCTGACACCTCTGTCCATTTTAGGAATTTAGGAGTAGGAGCAAATCCCCATAGCAAACCGATCCTGCTCTGGACAGTTCCTGACATGGACAGAGGTGTCAGCAGAGAGCATGTTGTCAGACAGAAAGGAAATTCAAAAAGTAAAGAACTTCCTCTGTAGTATACATTATCTAAAAAGGACTGGAAGGATTGAGATTTTTTTTATAGAAGTAATTTACAAATCTGTTTAACTTTCTGGCATCAGTTGATTTAAAAGACATTGTTTTCCAGTGGAGTACCCCTTTAACCTCCCTGGAGCACCCCTTTAAGGGTGCTTTCCCATGCAACAATAATAGTGAGGCAAAGAACTGCATGTAATTTCTGTTGCAACAACCGATGCATTTTATTTCCAAAAGCAAAATGCTGTAAAGTAGAGAAGTGACATGATGGTTTGGCAAACTAACACTATATAGATATTGTTTTATTTGTCAAAGTGCAGCTAATTTATTAGACCCTCTGACAGACTAAAGAAGTGTGAAATAAAATGAAAAGCAATATAAAGTAGAGAATAAATGGAGCAAAGGGATTTTCAGGCTGTCAAGTTTAAGCGGTAACAGCTGGTGCTTCACAAATATTTTACGGTTTCGAAAGAAAATGGTCTCAAAATAAATTCTTCTCTACAGAGTTGAGATTATAGCAAAGACTGTCCTACACACAGGAGTATGTGCTGCTCATAAAATACTCCTCTGAGCTGGTGTGGAAGGGGCTGCAAGAGAATAAAATGATATACAAATTCCATGTTTCGATAAAGGAAGGTGAAGAAATGGGAGGAAAATTAGGGTCATACAAGCGATGCAGCACTCATATCAGACACTCATTTTCTTCCCATTTTTGCAGCCAGCACCCTAGGGTATGCGGACAGGGTCCTCAAGCTGTATACTGCGAACGTATCACATAACCTTGGGTTGTGCCTATCCTAACAGCTCAACCCGCAAAGGTCAGTATAGCACCAGTGGCATGGTGGCAGGTCAATACCACCTTGCAGTATTTCTTTTTTTCATGTTATGGCAAAGAGAGTTAAGAGTTCAGTGAATCTCACGGTAGAAGGTCTGGTTGGGAGCCCTGAAGAGAAGGTCAGACACTGGTAAACCAGCACAGATGTCCTCACACCTGGTGCCTCTGACTCTATGGATAATTTTAATTACTCTAGGTTGGGTGTTGCTTACTTTGAGTACATTGGTTCCAGCAAAATCCATGCAGGTGCCTTATGAAATGAACTATGAAGACAGGGCTTTGCAGAGCTTCTCCAAAACTTTTCTTTGTGCTTCGCAGCTTTCTTTAAAGTTTAATAGACTCCGCAGACTGACATTATTAACTTGGAAACAATGGTCAGGAAGCAAATACAGTAGAATATTTTCCATTTTTACAAGAGTTACAGACTGTATTATAGTCTAGAACTGCAGTCACAATTCTACAGGCTTCACAGCGGAGATCTCCTAGTATTCCTTAAAGGAGTACTGCAGTTTCAGACACTTAGGATAGGGGATAAGTGTCTGATCGCAGGGGGTCCAACCGCAGGGACCCCCGCAATCTCCCGTACGGGGACCCGGCATTGCCGTGGCTCTGCCTGGCAAATATGCGTGTAGTCGACCTCACTGAGGTCGACGACATGCCCCCTCCATACAGCTCTATGGGAGAGGCTGGAATGCACGAACACTGCATCTCAGCCTCTCCCAGGGAGATACATGGAAGGGGCGTGTCGGCAGAGCCTGGACCCCATAAAGGAGATCGCGGGGGTCCCAGCGTTCGGACCTCCCGCAATCAGACACTTATGACCTATCCTGCGGAGTGGCACAACCGCCACTTGTGGACATCAGGCCCTCATACCACCCTCAAGGAGTCTGTTTCTGACCGTTTGAGTGGACACATGCACATTTGTGGCCTGCTGGAGGTCATTTTGCAGGGCTCTGGCAGTGCTTCTCCTGGCACAAGGGCAGAGGTAGCAGTCCTGCTGCTGGGTTGTTGCCCTCCTACGGCCTCCTCCACGTCTCCTGATGTACTGGCCTGCCTCCTGGTAGCGCCTCCATGCTCTGGACACAATGCTGACAGACGCAGCAAACCTTGTTGCCACAGCTTGCATTGATGTGCCATCCTGGATGAGCTGCACTACCTGAGCCACTTGTGTGGGTTGTAGACTCCGTCTCATGCTACCACTAAAGTGAAAGCACTGCCAGCATTCAAAAGTGACCAAAACATCAGCCAGGAAGCATAGGAACTGAGAAGTGGTCTGTGGGCACCACCTGCAGAACCACTCCTTTATTGGGGGTATCTTGCTAATTGCCTATAGTTTCCACCTGTTGTCTGTTTCATTTGCACAACAGCATGTGAAATTGATTGTCAATCAGTGTTGCTTCCTGAGTGGACAGTGTGATTTCACAGAAGTGTCATTGACTTGGAGTTACATTGTAATGTTTAAGTGTTCCCTTTATTTTTTTGAGCAGTGTAGTTATTCTTCTGCCTTCAAAGCATTGCTTGTTGACTCTGTTCCTTCACAGGAGATACACATTTCTGCTCTTCATTTGTCAACTGTCTTCAAAGCCAAACAGCAGAATGGTGAGTGCAGCTCTGAAGTACAGTAGAGCTATGTAGCTAAGGATTAGTAAAGGATAAGTAATACAATCAATACTGAACTTTCAATTCAAGACCTAGGCCCCTCCCATTAAACTTTAAATCTCTTATGCAGATAAGCAATTTAACTTGAAGTTTAACAAGCACGTGTCTAAGAGTTGTACAACTAAATATTTGCTATTAGTGGCTACAGAACAAAGCTAAATCACATATGTAAGGATTAAATGCAGGTTCCTACATAGACTCAGGAGTTAGATACATAGCATGGTTTTCAGTGCTATGCTGTCTTCACAACTCCCATTAAAGTCAATGCTAAAAACAACCTGTAAAGCTGGATTTGGCTCCTCGATTACCTCTGGCTGCCCTAAGCGGGCATAAAAGGGCTCTGAATTTTGAGACAAGTGTGGGTCCCAGAGATTAGACCTGCATTTATAAGACAATATGGTATATCCTGTAGATATGGGATTGGAATTACTCTTTAACTTTAAAGTTTACCTGTCAATAAAAAATAATAATGGTTATAAAAATCTTTTGGCATGACCTAATCCCATAGACTTTCAATAAGAGTCTGTACTGGTCATGTGACAAAGAGCTAGGAGTGAAGGCACTGAGCATGCACACATGATAAGTCAGGTTCTGAACACTCAGACCCTGACTGATAAAAACTTTACATGTCTTTATAAAATATCTGTCATTGCAAGGGCTCAATTCCGATATAGCACCATCACAGGAGAAATACAACATTATACAATTGCCCCTGCCATAAATACGGTAAGCTGTATGGATCATGGACACGGCAGGTACTGTGGAGCAAGAACGTAGCTATACTCTCTGCTCTGACCAACAAACAGAGGACTGTTCCTAATGGGACTGAGGGGGTAATGGAGGGGGTATGGAGAGCTCCATAATGAGTGTGTAGACATATAGGTCATTCATGCTCCAATGGGAAAAAGATAAGCAAACTACCTTAATCCTCGCCAAAATTACCTTTTCTGCTCTATGGTAAAATGCAGCAGAAATTATGTGGAATTGGTGCTTATTTGATACAGAATTAGGATCCTCGTTGGAAATACCACTGTGTGAACAGATTCCCGTACACCCAATTTAAATCAATGGGAGTTTGTTTCAAAGTGGAATCTAAACTTGAAATCCTTTCAGGATTTCCTGAGGGTAAATGTTCTCTAAGAGCCTAAGAACATGACTGGAGATAGGTAACTCTTCCTTTATGGGAGAGATTCTGTGTTGGCAATTAATCCCAAGCCTTGTTCTAAAGCATTAACTTGCAAGGAAGCTCCAACTAATAGGTGTAACCAGAGAACAAGTTATTTGCATTATGAGAGAGTGGCTGTTTACATATTGTAATTGGGACATAAAAAATAAAGAATTATACCCCCTTTCCCCTACAAAGTTCACCACCAGTAGGGCCTTACACGCTCACAAAAGTTCCTTCCTTAGGACATGGAAAAAATGTGACTATATTAAAAAAATGTGATATGCACACGAATCAAGTGTTAATCTCTAAAACAGCTCTATATACTCTAGACACAGTCTCGGTATACATAGCCTGGCTGACCATCAAGACTTCACACTTTTTTTTTTTTGAGCCAAGACCAGATAATATACCTCTACAAATTACGTAATCCCAGCCAACGGCTCTGCCAGAAGGAGTTTACTTCAACAAGATTTTGTAATAAACTGATATTCCAATGGGGCTGTTAATGGTCTGACAGTAAATCGCACCACCCTGATATGAAATGTGAATACCAAGAGCAGACAAATGGAATATGATGTATCCAGAAAAGTAACACCCGAGAGACAAGGGGCACCGAGTGGAAGGAGTAGAATAGCCCAAACTTTACGTTAGGTTTCACCCCTCCTCCTTTTTCCAGAGCCTATTAAGGATTTATTATTTTCCCAAGTAAATTCCTCCTAAACCTGTAATTTAAGCACCATGAACGGTATCTGACCTCTATATGTGCAATATGCCAGACGTATGCGGAGATTAAATCTAGAATGGACAGATAATTTATATGGAGAAAGTGATACAATATGGCGACTTTTCAAGAGTCAGGGACATAAACCGATGTCTCCTGCATACATTACCTTCCATGGCTTGTCTAGCCGATGCTGGCAAAGTAAGTTACATAGGCCCTGTTCCAAGCTTTACACTGTATATTTAAAGCCAAAGTCTACATTTTTACAATCTTGTCATTTCTAGGCCCGGAATTCTCTGCTGATTAATTCTTAACACATCGGAGTTAGTGATCTGTTTTCCCAATACACAAATTGTAAATTCCCTGTATAGACACAAAGCTAAATAATAAACGCTGGTTATCTGCGGCATCCACTAGAAGGGGCTTAGGAGCTCATGGGATAATGGAATCGCAGAAAATTGATACTCTGTGTTTCGGTACGTTCATGAAAAATGGGTAAACGGAAGATTAAAAAAAAAACATGTAGAAATGAATACTCTGTGTGTCTTCTTGCAGTGTTCGGCATTTGTCTTTCTGTGCTGCACTGTTCCCTTTTATGCAGTTTCAGCTTTCCTGCTCTCACGTTTGTATGTATGTATGTATGTAGTCTTCTAATGCAACTTTCGTTTATCTACATTTTTATGTGAATATGTTTATCTAATTAAGATGTTTGCATTTTACTATGTTGTTTGGAACCTTCTATTTCTTTCTGTGCTAATCTATTGTTTTGGCCCAGCAGCTAATCTGTGTATTGATTGCTTTTGTTTAGAGTTACAAAAATGAAATGCACCCAAATAATTTATGTTGTGCATTGGAGAAATGATGGATGGTTTATGTGGGTTAAACATTTAGGGTTTAGCCAAGAGCCCCCTACAAAGCTATAGCAATCAAGTGCCCCTCAAATACAATTTGTTAACCTAACCCAAGTGTACCCTGGCTTTTCTGGTTTGAAAGGGTCCATGATCTTTTATGCCCACCACTGTATGTAACATTTATGTTTTTTTTCTTTTATCTTTTAAAACACATCAACAAACCAAATTGTCCATTTAACTGCCTTACCTAAAAACAGATGTGTAATGGACTCTGCAGAGCCTCAAACTACAAGAGTCCAGACAGGATGAAGGCTCCCCTGGCACTTACTGTCCTGGCTGAGGTTTTGTCATCTCAGAGGTGTTCCACTATCAGTATACTGGAGACTTCACTACACATTAGTAAGGAAAATGAACCTATATCCCTAGAGAAAATAACTAAGCTGTGAGGTCATTCCATAGAGAACTTTCCATTGCTCATTACTGGGCAGACAACTGCAGTTCAACTGATTTTTTCCCCTTCTTTTTATCATTCCTGGAACACTAGAACATAAAATCACAGTTGACATTTTGTGTGTAATTCTTCTTTGTCGATTTAGTCTTTGCTTTCTTTGTGCTGTGTAAACTTCATAAATATTGATAGTCTCTGTTTTATGTCAGAATATTTTGTACTTTGGACTATGTAACTTTAAATTTGTCATATTTAGAACAATTTGGTTTGAAGTCACAGCAGTGGCCTGTCTGACAAGGAGCTCTTAGGGAAAGGGTAATGGCAATATCAGGAGGTGTTTTCAAATGGTTTCCTGGGTGTTAGAACCACAGACTGGTGATTGGTGGATGGTGGTTCAGCAATGGCGGATGCCCTTTTGTTGTCTGTTATGATGGTTCACAATAGGTAGCTGAATTATGATCAAACACTCATTGTTAGCAATGTTCCTATATAATACTTGTTTACTGTGGATGGTTTCGGTCCCTAGCGCCCAATCTTTTTCCTCGGTTAGGTATGATCCCAATTTTCTCACACGCGTGAGGTAGAGATGTACCTGATCTCATCATCTTCGTCCAATCACAATATGCCAAGGTTTAATACTTTTTTACTCTGCTTGGTAGGAACCCAGGTGGTAAAATGTAAAAATAAAAAACAGGATTTACGAAGGTTTGTCCAGAGAGTGTCTTCAAAGTGTTAAGACACCTGGACTTGCTATTACTTAATTTTGATGACACAAATATTCCTTGAAGACAATACATTCTTACGTACTCAATGTAAACTGTAAAAAATTGACCCTATTACTCATAGACTCCATCACATCTGGTGGCAGGTAAGAGCCATTGATCATGATACATGACTAATCTTAGGTTTTGCTCTACGATGTAGCTACTAAGATTCTACTGTGGTTCCCATGTGACTCGCAGCTCCAGTTTGGAGAACACTTCCACATGTGTTATTGGGGAGTCCCTCAATGTAATTGCTCTGCTTGTTTTGTCAGGTTGTGTTCAAAAGAGATTAATCAGGAGAAAATAATAAATTAAAAATTAGCATCTAGGTTATAATTCTCTTTTCAAGCTTAAAATAAATAGTTTATACTCAACATATTCCAGTCTTGGACAAGTAATGTTGATTTAATGGTTGCTTTACTGTAATCCTCAAATAAATGGATGCAGATGGTAGACAGGAAAAGAGTGGAACAAACTGGGTATTTGAAAATAATGTGCGAAGGTGGCAAATTCTAAGCGAATATTTAATTGAGTTGTACGACATGTAATGGTGTTAATGGTTAGTAGAAGATAATTCTTAGGTTACAAGAACAGTCAATGCAAACATTTTAACTTGTGGACTTAAATTAGTACTGCGTGATGCCAAATTTTCCCTGTGCGCTATAGGAAAACTGAAAACTTACTGCTAGGTTTCCCCACAGATTACAGATGATTGATGGAGGTCTCAGAAAATGGACACTTTGTGATCAGCTTATAATCTGTTGTCAGTAGTCCATAAAGTCCTTTAAATAAATAGGGGGAACACTTGTTGTCTGGTGTAGCCATCCACATTAGGGCGTAGCCACTCTCATAAACATTAGTGAAAAGTTGGGACTGAACGACAAATGTGTATGAAGACTTCCTGACTCTCCCCGTCATACGTAGTTTGGGGGAGAGAAGGTTTGAGTATGTTGGATTTTACCTCCCCCACCATTTTTCTTTTGAAGAGATACACTGCCACCCCCAGAGATATGTATGGGGTGAATCGGAGAGAAAGTTGTCAGCTACATATACTAATGAAGGTGTATGGGCACATCACTACTACTACTACTACTACTACTACTAAGTATGAAGTACATATTAACATGTTTCCATGACCTTATCAATGTTAAAACATAAAATGCGGTTACACAAGTTCAACCTTGTAATTCTACATAAAAAGCAAAGACTTCAAGTCTGCAATTAATGAAATTTACAGTTCTTTATTAAATTTTTTTTTTTTTTAAAAGCCAAAAACATACTGGTACAAAAAAAAAAAACTAGTTATACACGAAGCAGACTACAAATCCTCCTAAGTACGTTTACCATAAATATATTGTGTACTTAACACGGAAAAACAAAATTATGGCTTTTTTTACTGAAAATGTCTTAACATTCTAAAGGAACAGCTCAGTGGAATTGGCACCTTACCCATTTATGTCAAATCCCTGATGTTTACTCAGCAATTCATCAGTAGACCTCCAGTAGCAGCTTTTGGCAGAGCTTATATCCCAAAATCACACTGAAAATAATATGGTTTTAGATAAACTTACAAAGATGTATTTACGGCGCTGAAAACTGCTGAGCGTGAATTACAGTGGGATGGATGTAATAATTCATATGTACATCCAATCGTGTAAGATCCCCTAATGGATCGCAAGCCTGTGGTGCTATAAAACCATATTGAGCCCAATGGAAACATTTTCTGATGCATCATTATCAAGGACACACAGAAAAACATGCTTTTGGACATCAGCATGCTTTGTTCATCTTTAGCAAGCTAAAATTGAGTTACACTATAGATCGCGGCTACAGCAAATAGGAAGCCTACTTAGATATCAGCCTCATACAACGATTTTCATCTCTGAAAAAGGAAAATGGTCTTCTTATTGAAATCAACTGGACTTGAAGACACCTTCTGAATAAAGACACACTGGTCCTGTACATACAGTTTAAGGGTAGAAAAAGCTGTGTATACTATTCAGCTAAACTAGTATGGGCGCCATAACACCTCTCATATGCCACTATTGAAAAAATAATAATAATAACTAAATATACATATATATACTGCAACCCTTGTAATTAGGACACACAAAAAATAGGCATTTCTATGTATGTACCAATTAAGTTTGTATTCTTTTTGAAAGTTTAAGAAATTTGGGTTAAAAAAAAGGCTAAAAAAAGCTCTGTTGTCAATATGGCTCCTTTTAAACTGTCCCATTCATGAATTCCTATTGGTGCCTGGCATTTAACCCTTCCCCTGATATCGTTGTCATTAATCTGGACCACTTTGATGTCTTTGATATGAGGTTGTCCTGGTTGCACTTGTGTTGCTGTTGGCCTAGGGCCTTTTATATCCCACACAAGTGAAAGAAACTGATCTTCTAGAGGAGGATTCACAGAGTAATTACTGATGCTGGGGAGAGGCTTTGATCTACAGAAATCTCTTTGCTACAAATGAAGATATAAATTTAGTGACTGCTAAGCGCAGCCACTGAGGATTTCACAATCCACTGGACTGCCAATAAATACCTCAAGAGAGGCACAATGCAAGAAGGGAAGCCATTCCTTGTATTGTGTTTTTTTCAAGAGAGTCACAGTTTTTAAAAGGGTAAAGGGCTGTACCTTGTGTTCCTAGAGAGAAAGGATATACATACCATAGAGACAGAACATGTGGCTGCTACAGCCTTGGATAAAAGGGTCTCCCGGTTGGAGCTATTGCCTTTGCAAAAAACTAGTTTAGACACCTGTTTTAACAGTATTGATGAAAAAAAAAGCATATAGGAAGTGGAAGACAAGATATATAAACACTGCAAAAATTCACAGTATAGGGAACAGAACAGCAGTCAAGAAATATATGATCATTATCTACAGGATACACTTCCAAACCCTCACCACCTACCACCCCTCTCCCCCTAACACCCAAAATCACTAAAATAGAAATCAAGACAGCGATATAGGTGAATTTCCAGCCAACTGTTCTTACATGTACCAATTCGTAAGAAGCTGCATCTTTTGGAAAAAAAAGCAGGATGTAAAATTAGCCCAAGGGTCATGAAGTGTGAAGAAAATAAATACCAAGCTCTCCTCATCTCTCAGTATTCCTACAGCTGCGTCAAAGGCATCTTAAAAGAGTCAGCTAGTATCCTGATCTGCACCAACAAGGGACAAGCACCCTGCCTGAAGCAGACAGATTTCTGTCTTGGATAATATTGTTAAAGGGGTACTCCAGTGGAATACAATTTTTTTAAATCAACTGGTGCCAGAAAGTTAAACAGATTTGTAAATTATTTCAATTAAAAAATCTTAATCCTTTTAGTATTGATCAGCTGCTGTATGCTCCAGAGGAAGTTGTGTAGTTCTTTTCAGTCTGACCACAGCGCTCCCTACTGTCACCTCTGTCTGTGTTCAGACTGGAAAGAACTACACAACTTCCTCTGGAGCATACAGCAGCTGATAAGTACTGGAAGGATTAAGATTTTTAAATAGAAGTAATTTACAAATCTGTTTAACTTTTTGGTACCAGTTGATTAAAAAAAAAAAATAATAATTCCACCGTCGTACCCCTTTAAAAGGTTGCATCCAACAGATGGCACTCAAGAGAAAATTTTCTGCTTTCTGGAGAATAGTAATTTGTAGACTTTTAGAAATGGTTCCAGAAAATGTGCCCAATCGATACCAACGCCTCTTAACCACAAATCCTTCTGGATCTTTAAGTTCGCCACGTTATTCCAACAAGGATTAAAGAGTATCTCTCATCAAAAAATGTTTTGATATATTATAGTTTAATGTATAGAGAATAACTTTCCAATTGCATGTTATTAAAAAATATGCTTCTTTCTATTTAATTTTCCACTTTGAAGAAATTACCACTAGGGGTCTCCCTACCAGTCCTGGCAGCAAGCATTTCAGACTCATGCCGGAGTCCTAAACACTCAGAGCTGCCAGTCTGCTTTGTTCACAAAGGAGAACACTCAGAGCTGCCAGCCTGCTTTGTTCACAGCCTGTTTGGCTGTGAACAAAGAATTCTGGCAGCTCTGAGTGTTTAGGACTCCAGCATGAGTTTGAAATGCTTGCTGCCAGGACTGGTAGGGAGACCCCTAGTGGTCATTTTTTCAAAGTGGAAAATTAAATAGAAAGAAGCATATTTTTTAATAACATGCAATTGGAAAGTTATTCTGCATACATTAATCTATAATATATCAAAAGTTTTTTTTGATAAGAGGTACCCTTTAATGAAACTACGGTATAGAAAAGGTTCATTAACACTATTTTATTATTTTTTCTTTTTTCAATAATAATTTTTATAAGTAATATTTTCCATTAGCTTTTATTTCCTTCTTCTTCTCTCCTTGTTTCTTTCTTTTACATTTCTCTATTTTCTTCCTACATATTTCTTTTCGATCACTCACTTTATTTAATTATACATATTTTATATAATTTTTCCCTTTATATTGTCCTCCTTTTCTGTGTTTTCCTTAGTCTTTGTGGGCTAGATATAGCACAGATCATGTCCTTTTAGTGTGCTTTTACAATGTTTTTATTATGTATATAACTTATGTAATCTAATTGTTATGTATCTATATGCTACTGCAGTACATATATATTTATTTGTTTATATATGCCATTTGCTAAACAATTCTGTGATACAGAGCTTTTTGCATGTAACTGCATTGGATACGAAGGGGTTAACCCCGACAGAATATAGTTTTTACCATGTAATTGTATTGGATACGAAGGGTTAATCCCGGAGTATATAAACTTCCCCATTCTCTGTATTACCATGCTTGAGAAAGCTGCGCTTGTGCATCGAAAGGCATTGCATTCTGTGAAGTAAATTCTCCTGCACCTTACCCGATTGTCTCCTTGGTCCGGTCAGCGCTGTATTGATCCTGCGGTTTGCTCCGTGTGAAGCCGCCTTTTTGTACTATAAGATCCCAGGCTGGAAGCTGCAGACAAGACCCTGCATTCTCTTTTTAAGTGCACATCATTGTTGTGTATGACGGTACACAACTATACAGGGTAAGCGATATTTTGCAATTGATTACCCTCACCTGTCCTCCGGTGTTACGCTATGGAGCACTCTTCTCTCCTGTTCCAGTTTCATCTTTGTTCTCTCTAATCAACATAGGCCACTGCTAATACAGCTTTTCTAAAGAACTATATCCCATAGACTCTCAGATTTTGTATTTCTTACCAATTATAATAACAAAGATTCTTCCTAACATTATCAATCATTTTTGTTTCTGTTTCTGCTGACAATTCGTTGTACTGTGACCCACAGCATAGATATTCTACTAGGAGATCTTTACTTTTCGAGATCTTCATGCATTTTCTTGTTGTCGGTTCTCAAGGATTTACAACACCAGATGCTAAAACTCTGCACATGGCTGAAAATGTTCCTGAATGTGTTCATCACAACAACAGACACAAACATCGGTGAAGTCAGTTGTATAACCTCTGGACCTGGTTAGCTGTGACTCATTCGGAGAATTTTATAGGGTAGTCCAAAACGCATTTAAGTTTCAGTCCATGATGGCATCTCTCACACGTGATCCTAACTGGTGGTCACTGGCCAAGTCTCTTGGCCAGTGACCACCCTTCTTCTACACATTTTGGCAGTGACTATACGGGGGCAGGTTGACTGCGCTACACTCTCACATTAGTACATCACAGCAGCTTGGAAATAGTTACTGTGTGTCTGAACATTTTATGTCCAATGTTAGATTTATGAGTTTATACCACAAAAATGTTCTATCAGCAGAAGAAATAACAGGATCCACATCACGTGTATCTGTTTGGTCCAAAAGCATGTCTCTGAGATAAAGTGTCCACTGTCCATAAATAATCCTGGATAATAATCGTCAACTTGTCAAACAAAGTAAGTATACAGTATAAATAGACAATTATGTGCACATGAATCCATGGCAGATAGGTTTTTATATATTGAATTGATTTTATTTCAAACCGCTCAAATTGTGACGTTAAAGACCTTTGGCGTCCTAAAACAACTTTAGCTGCCATCATCCACGTGAAGCCACCGCCCCTCAGAATCATGTGTTTTTTAACCCATCTTACCCTTTGCTATGTTAGTTTTGGCACCCGATTAGCAACTAAACTCATAAATTACCACCAACATAAAGAAAGGATGCATACAATGTAAACCAAATGATAAGGTCCTGTGGTGCTTAAAATCACTTAATTAAATAACCTATTAACCTTAAAGGAAATGTCCGGTATGGACTATTCCCATTCCATCCTGCCCGGGCTGCAAAAAAAGAGAAAACAAACTTTCACTTACCTTCCTACGTTCCCCCGGAGGTCCGCAACAGCTGATCGGTCGGCCGGCTGTCTACTTCCTACTTCACTTAGCCCAGGATGTCCAGGCAAAGGGAAGGAGGAAGAAGACAGCCTGGCCGACCGATCAGCTGTTGCGGACCTCCGGGGGAACGTAGGAAGGTAAGTGAAAGTTTGTTTTCTCTTTTTTTGCAGCCCGGGCAGGATGGAATGGGAATAGTCCATACCGGACATCTCCTTTTAAGACCACTCAAAAACGGACCATATATAAAAATAGGTAATCTTTATTCTGAAAATAATACAAAAATTAAGTTAAAAGCAAGAGGCATAGACACAGAAAAATGTGGGGCCTAGGGAAAGGAGGGGTACAGAATCAAATATGATAATGGATATGTAGCACTAATAAGTCATGGCCAGCTATGCAAAACATAAATATTAATACAGTAGTCCCACACAGATTTACCGTATTTATCGGCGTATAACACTCACTTTTTAGGCTAAAATTTTTAGCCTAAAGTCTGTGTGCGTGTTATACGCCGATACACCCCCAGGAAAGGCAGGGGGAGAGAGGCCGTCGCTGCCCGCTTCTCTCCCCCTGCCTTTCCTGGGGTCTAGAGCGCTGCTGTCGGCCCTTCTCACCCCCTGGTTAACCAGGGGGAGAGAAGCGGCGCCGACAGCCAGGGGGAGAGAAGGGGCAGCGGCACCCATTGCCGGCGCCGCTGCCCCGTTGCCTCCCCCCATCCCCGGTGGCATAATTACCTGAGTCGGGTCCGCGCTGCTCCAGGCCTCCGGCGTGCGTCCCCGGCGTCGTTGCTATGCGCTGAACGGCGCGGCGCATGACGTCAGTGCGCCGCGCCGTGCATAGCAACGACGCTGGGGACGCACAACGGAGGCCTGGAGCAGCGTGGACCCGACTCAGGAAATTATGCCACCGGGGATGGGGGGAGGCAACGGGGCAGCGGCGCCGGCAATGGGTGCCGCTGCCCCTTCTCTCCCCCTGGCTGTCGGCGCCGCTTCTCTCCTCCTGGCTATCGGCGCCGGCACCGATAGTCAGGGGGACAGAACGGGCAGCGGCGCCGATAACCAGGGGGTGAAAAGGGCCGACAGCAGCGCTCTAGACCCCAGGAAAGGCAGGGGGAGAGAAGCGGGCAGCAACGGCCTCTCTCCCCCTGCCTTTCCTGGGGGTATATCGGGTATACACGCGCACACACGCACCCTCATTTTACCATGGATATTTGGGTAAAAAACTTTTTTTACCCAAATATCCTTGGTAAAATGAGGGTGCGTGTTATAGGCCGGTGCGTGGTATACCCCGATAAATACGGTATATGGCAGGACTAGATAGAATCTAGAAGAGTAATCGTGCAAAAAAAAATGCAAGGGAAGTACATAGGAATTGTCTCCTAAACCAGTGCCAAGCACAATGAGAGATAGCAAATAGCTGGGAACCAGAAAAAGCGGTCCAAGACCGGCTAGTAAACAGATCTACAGAGACCCCTTGTTCCCCTGTCACCCACTACACCTTCGATGCATTTCACCCTGGGGGCTTTGTGAAGTATAGCTGGCCATGACTTCTTATTAGTGTTACACAGCCATTATCATATTTGATTCTGTACCCCTCCTTTCGCTAGTCCCCACCTTTTTCTGTGCCCATGCCTCTTGCTTTTAACTTATTTTTTGTATTACAGTGGTCCCTCAACATGCTATGATAATCCGTTCCAAACGGACCATCGTTTGTTGAAACCATCGTATTTTGAGGGATCCGTGCAATGTAAAGTATAGGACAGTGGTCTACAACCTGCGGACCTCCAGATGTTGCAAAACTACAACACCCAGCATGCCGGGACAGCCAACGGCTGTCTGGGCATGCTGGATGTTGTAGTTTTGCAACATCTGGAGGTCCGCAGGTTGTAGACCACTGTTAGAGAAAGTTGTACTCACCTGTCCCCGCCGCTCTGGACCGTCACCGCTGCCCGGGATGTCGACGTCCATCGCTGTCGCTGTGTCCCCGACGCTCCGGCAAGGCCTCTGCTTCCCCGGCAACCGCGCTCTCAGTCGCCATCACGTCGCTACGCACGCCACTCCTATTAGATGATGGGACGGCGTGCACAGCGACGTGATGACGTCGGTGGAGAGCACCGACGATGCAGAGGATCCTGAAGAGGATGCGCCGGAGCCCCGAGGACAGGTGAGTGACCATCACCGGAGCTTACGGGGCACCGTAAACGGCTATAACCGGTGGCAGCTGAAGCAGTCAACACTGCCTGATAGCCGTTTATGCAATGGACCCGACATAAAAAAGCATTGTATGTTGATGCTGCCTCTGAGAGGCCATCGCATGTTGAAATTATTGTATGTCGGGGATATCGTATGTCGAGGGGTCACTGTATTTTCATAATAAAGATTACCTATTTTTATAAATGGCCCCTTTTTGAGTGGTCTTTAAGGTAATTTAAACTCATAAATTGTCAACTGGGTGAGAGCTTCACACAAGTTGAGAACAAACCAATAGTGACCATCCCCTTAACAGTTCTCAAAGGGGATGGTGTTTAGTTATATGTCCTACTGAAAGCTTTGGTTCTCAATAGCTCCTTTTTAAGGAGAATGTAGACTTTTTGCAAGCACTTTTTTTTTTTTTTTTTTTATAACTTTATGCATTCATAATAAAAATTTGGAAACTTTACCAATTTATTAATTAATAAATAGTCTTTTCTGTGTACACAGCTCCCGGCAGATCTACATGTTCCATGGTAACAGACCAAAAAACAAATTCATGGTGCTGTTTGATCCAGGGGTTACACCTTTTTTTGTTCTTGTAACCAATAAATTATACAGGCCGGTATCCTCAAATCTGTGGCTAACCAGCTGTAGCAAAGCTACAATTCCCATCATGCCATGACTGCCGAATGGCACTAAGAGAACGGTACTTTAGTAATAGCTAGAGGTATATAGAATTTTCAATTTGGCAAGCTTATCAGTGTTACAGTATTGGGGGGGGGGTTGACCATTTCTAGGTTTCCCCCCTCCATAAGTTGAAAACAAGTTGAAAACAACTAAACTAATGATAAAGGGGTTACCACCGCGAATCGTGATGCAGAATGTCAGCACTTAATACTCCCGGGTAACATAATAGGACCATAAGGTTAAGCAGTTACTTACAAACAGAGAGTAAAGACTGAATCGATATGTTAGTCTTGGCTCTGACAGGAGCCTTCTTATTACCTAATATTCTGCACAGATTAGTATTAAACATCACTGATCTCTGCCAAACTCTTGACACGTGCTTGTAGAAGCCATTAATACTGCTCCGGCGAGTTGCTGCTTTTCTGCTAAATTACACAACAAATAAGAGCACATATCTCTAATGCTATCAAACAGGTGTTAACAGAAGTCAAACATCTGATGTCAGGCAGCTGGGGCCTGTGCTGGCAATGAATCCTTCACACCGCGCATTTCATGAGCTCCTGGATTATACGTCATCATTATTCACAGAAAAGGCTACACAGGAGCAATTCATCTCCACACGATGCAAGGCAAAGCCCGGGATTCTGAGGAACATTTAATTGCTCGGTTTGCTTAGCGATTATCGGAATTAATTACGTTTTCATTGCGTTTACGCAAGTGCTGAAAGACATGGCGGAGGAGGGGGGGAGGGTGAATAAGGGATTATTTTAGGGGATCAGTAAACTTTAAATGACATTAAGGCTTTAGATACTTCACACCATGATATATATGAAGTATATAAACCTGCAGTTATAGCTGTCAAAGATTAGTAAATATACCTATTAGTAAATGGGCTACTCTGCTTAAAAAAAAGAAAAAAAATACTACTGCAGTAAATATGTCATCATAGATTATAGAACATACAAGGCCATACTGTACAATACTCAAGCACATATTCACTTAGTCATTACTTTCCTACAATGCAGTCACAGTTGAAGTGAATATTCCCATTTATACTATTCCTGTATCACTCCAGTGGTTGCAAAACTACAACTCCCATCATGCCCGGACAGCCTTTAGCTCTTATGGCATCATAAGAAACGCTGCCCCAATGGTGGTGTTAATGTTTTGTAACCACTGGAAAGCGAAAGGTTGGGGAACACAGCCCTCATGACTGGAGTTGTAGTAACAACCACTGGGGAGCCAAAGATTGGGGAATACTAAACTAATGATTGGGTTCTAGTTTTGCAACCACTGAAGAGCTGCATTTTGGGTAACCAGGCCCTAAGTTAATAGTATTTTCAAGCCTGATGCTTGCTAGGCATGGTTCGAGTAAGTTTTGGCATTTGCCTATGAAATGGCACCACCTTTACCCATGTGAAGACAAACATAAAATGGTAGCTGGGAAAAGAGGGAAATTGCACCCACACAATTTCCAAACTGGATATGGGGAAGTACAGAGATAGATTCAATAACTTCCAAAAGTTATGTAAGTTACATCACTATGTGCATAATTTATGTTCTGTAATTTCACAGTTAGCCCAACAAACAGGAGTCACAGGGTGTAAGATCTGACCATCATGGAGGCCAGCATAACATTTGTGAATCATTGTTTCTGGCGAGGCCAATCCAACGTTTCAGAAGAGTTTTTATTCAGGTCTTAGTGAACATCAAAATGGAAGTATGGAGGTACACCATGAAGTTCTGTCAAACATAGTCTGTTACATTAGCCATTCCTTTAACATGTCCAACAGCATGAACAATAGCATTAAAGGGGTACTCCGATGGGAAAAGTTTTTTTTTTTAAATGAACTGGTGCCAGAAAGTTAAACCGATTTTTAAATTACTTCTATTTAAAAATCTTAACCCTTTCAGTACTTATTAGCAGCTGTATGCTACAGAGGAAATTCTTTTTTTTTTTTTGTCTTGTCCACAGTGCTCTCTGTTGACACCTCTGTCCGTGTCAGGAACTTTCCAGAGTAGCATAGGTTTGCTATGGGGATTGTCTCTTGCTCTGGACAGTTCCTAATATAGGCATCAGGTATCAGCAGAGAGCACTGTGGACAGAAAAAAAAGAAAATAATTTTCCTCCGTAGCATACAGCTGCTAATATGTACTGGAAGGGTAAATATTTTGTAATAGAAGTAATTTACAAATCTGTTTAACTTTCTGGCACCAGTTGATCTAAAAAAAAAAAAAAAAAGTTTTCCACCGGAGTACCCCTTAAATAATAATCTTAATGCATGTAATACAGGCTGATACGGCTGTGACGGCCTTTACATTTGTACCATCCTTTTTGAATCACCCTGAATACACAGAAAACTCCTTTGTGTTTATTTACCCATTGCTTTTATCTGTTAATATAATATAGCACATCATTTGCAAGCACTTAGTTTCCGCTGAGATGACGATTAGCCAGCTGCCTGCCAGGCAATGTCTGCTTCCCAAATAAACTATTCTGGATAGAAGAACAACTTGCACATCCAGACACCATATAGCTCTTTGGGTCCCTGGTTGGTAATTACCAATTTCTCCTTTCAATGTTAATAAATGTTGCACAGACCAAGATTTTCTATATTCATGAGTCCTGAGACTTCAAGGAAGATTGGAAACAAACACTAATAGAAGCTTATTTGCTGGGAATGTATCCGCTATGATAAGAAGAGGCTCAGATCTCCGTCAATAAGCCTTATCTTACTGTGAGAGAACACAAAACTCAACAAGCACTCATATGGCCGGAAATGAGGGACGGCTGAATGGCAATGTCTTTCCAACTATGCATAGAGGTTTGTCTAATAAGCTGCTACTACATCTATTAATACTACTTTACGTCTAAAGTCAATGGAAATGTTTGGCAGCCATACCACCTACTGTTATATTCGATGTTCATTTCAGCATAGAATCTAGGCAGAAATCAATGTAAAATCTGACACACGTGCATATGTATAGACTCCAGCTCTGGTTTTGACTTGGCATCCAAATGTTGAACCATCTGCAATCTCCTGTATGGGGCCTGGCACTCGCCACTCAACTTACCATTTGGCCCCAGCCGTCACTCCTGCTCGTCCCCGAAGGAATAGGCCAAGTTGGTCTGTGGACTGGTGAGTAATCAGGCCCCATAAAAGACATTGCAGGGCTTTCAACGGTTGGACCCCCATGATCAGACACTTATTTTTTAATATTTGCTAAACTTGTTAATCAGTAAAAATAGAAATTTGCTACTGGTTGGTTTTGAAGCTTAAAAGCTACAGTCAATAACACATTTTTGGGTCCAATACTGTCTGCCCAAAGGCACGGCCTAACCCTCCCCTGAATTAACTAAATCTTAAACCCTATATAAAGCTATAAAATACAGTATTGAAGGAAAAATATAATCTCCATCCAAAGAATTCCATTAACCATTTCCACTTTTTAAGACCTTATACCAGATCATTTTTTTTTATAGAAGAATAGAAACCTTAATTTCAGGACAAGAAGAAGGAGATTGTGAATGGTCTGAAGCAGCAAACGGAAAAGAAAACAACAAAGCGAGTGAGGAATTCTCAGCTGAAACCCCCACAAAGGAGCATTTCCTCACTCATCAGCAGAACTGCCACTGAAACTCTGGCCGGAGCACAAAGAAACAAAACGGCTGCCAACATTTCTGCGAAATTAAGAGAGATAAATTGGGGTAAAATAATATATGTTAAAGAGTGTGATGGATATAATGACACCATGTCAGGATGTTTCATAAGAAAATTGTATGTTTGGATAAGGCTTCAATTGATGGGGAAAGTCATACTGAACAACGAGGGTCCCAATGTATTATGGACCCAATGAAAGAAACCAAAGTAGATATGAACTTCAGGACAAATCACCATAGAAAAAACACATTTTACATTTGTTTTGTGGCCCATAATCTTTTCCATTAATGGATTAAATTCCATGATGTTAGGAGAATATTATTTTCTTCTTATAGTTGTCTTTATGTTCCTTTAGCCCACCAGGGCTATCACCTGCGGAAGAAACCAATGCTAAAGTCAGCTATAAGGCCCTGTTCACACTATGGAAATTTTTAGCAGACTCCGCTTGCAGCAGCTTCCCATTGATTTCAATAGTATTTCACATTTTGAAAGTTCCATAGCAGAACTTTCGCAGAAGAATTGGATTCCGGCAGAAGACTGAACATTTTTATTCTTCCGTAGGATAGCGGCACGGATCCACTGATGAAAGTCAGCAAGGAAACTTCTCACTGAATTCCTTCAGTGTGAACAGACTCAAAGGCCATGTTCACATGGCGGAAATTTTGCAGAATGTCTGCGAGAAAACACTTACGGACACTCTTCTAAGACCACTCAGAAATGTGCCGTCTCCAAAGACCCCAATGAATTTCCAAGCGGCTTCCGCTGAATGAACTGACATGTCAATAATTTTGGTGGCGACCAGAATTAGGATTTCCGTGGCAGATGTTTCTGCCGCAGAAATTCGTGCATGGTGCAGCAGAATCCCATTGAAAACAGTGAGACGCTGCTGAAATGGAATTTCCAAACTAAATTTTTCCACCAGATTCCACACAGAAATGAACATGGCCTAACACTGCATATGTATCTAATGGTGAAGATTTTTGTTGTATGAATTCTGGAGGTTACTGGTCCTAACTGAAGATCAAGCTGTGTATGGAGTCTTAGGTAATGTTTACACTTGGGAATGTCCACACAGAAAATCTCCGTGCAGACATTCCCCTGACAGCGGAGTGCTGGCAGAACATGCCAGTGCTAGGACCGCTCAGAAATGCGCCGTCTCATAGAGGGCGATGCATTTTCATGTGGAGTCTGAAGAACATTTAAACGGTTTCTGTGGAAACCGGATTTTGAATTTCCACGCCAGATGTTTCCGGCGTGGAAATTCTGCTATGTGAACAATGCAGCATAATCAATGGGACTCTGCTGCTGTGAAATCTCCATGTGGAATTTGGCACGAAAATTCCATCGTAAGAACATAGCCTTACACACAGCTGTTGCAGTGTCCCTGGCTTGCTTCAGTGTCCCTGCACAAAAGGCTGCTCCCTTGCAACATTTTACTAGTCTGATACAATTAAGCTACCTGAGCAGAACCAGCACTGAGGTCCATCAAGTAAAGCTTTCCAATAAATGTGCACTAGACAGATTTGTTGCAGATATTTAGTGCAGAATTTTAAACAAAGATCGGCAGAAGATTACAATTCCAACAAAGTAGATGTGATTAAAATTTTTTTTTTACAAAGATTATCCTGACCTGTGGTGCACATTTTATAATATTTGTTATGGAATTGTTGAAATCAAGAGGGAAGGTAAAATCTGCATTAAAAATTCATACTAAATCTGTAGCATTTCTGCACGATAACCACATTTTATGCAGACTTTCCTACATATTAGCTCAGTGTTTCCCAACACGTTTGCCTGTCCGGGCATGCTGGAAGTTGTAATTTTGCAACAGCTGGAGGTACCCTGGTTGGGAAACGCTGTGTTAGAGAAATCTTTACTAATAAACTTTTATAAGAACTGTGCTATCATATGACGTGTCTTGCACTGATTACTGGAACTTGTAGAAACTCATCCAAGAGAGCCCAAAAACAATGACATTATCTCGATGGACTGTGTGCATAAAAATAACACTACACACAACACTGTGTATATCTAGGAGAACACCAAGCTGCATTAGCTGCAGACAACATCAGTCTACGATCCCTAAGAGAACACAAAATGTATAAATTGGTATAGAAAGTTGTGTCATCGTGACTGATCCTTTACAATTTGGGTAGAGATTATGAGTAAGGCTACTTTCACACTATGATAGAGGCTCCGTTACAAAAGGATGTTAAAGGCTTTTTTTTTTTTACTTTGACTGATATTAACGTCCGTTATTGTAACGGAGCCTAATGGCAATCATAATGGGCACAGAGGATCCCATTCACTTGAATGGGATTCCTCTAACATCCGTCATGACTCCCAATATTCTGCCAGAAGATAGCAGCAGAAAAAGACATTGCTAGCACAAATTTTTCTCCCGCTATCTTCTAACGGCCGTCACACTGCCGGGCACAAACGGCAGTGTGAAAAGAGCCTAAGTTTCGATCAGCTCAAGCTTCACGTAGAAATGATGCAGAAGATCCAAGTAAAATATAAAGAAATAATTAGATAATTAAGTGCAACGTCAACTGCTATATGTAATACTAGGAATCTTAAAGGGATACTCTGTGGAAAACTTTTTTTTTTTTTTATCAACTGGTGCCAGAAAGTTAAACAGATTTGTAAATTACTTTTATTAAAAAATGTTAATCCTTCCAGTACTTATTAGCTGCTGAATACTACAGAGGAAATTCTTTTCTTTTTGGAACACAGAGCTCTCTGCTGACATCATGACCACAGTGCTCTCTGCTGACACCTCTGTCCATTTTAAGAACTGTCCAGAGTAGGAGAAAATCCCCATAGAAAACATATGCTGCTCTGGACAGTTCCTAAAATGGACAGAGATGTCAGCAGAGAGCACTGTGTTCCAAAAATAAAAGAATTTCCTCTGTAGTATTCAGCAGCTAATAAGTACTGGAAGGATTAAGATTTTTTAATAGAAGTAATTTAAAAATCTGTTTAAAGGGTACTCAGCCCCTAGACATCTTATCCCCTATCCAAAGGATAGGGGATAAGATGTCAGATCGCCGGGGTCCCGCTGCTGGGGACCCCGGGGATCGCTGCTGCAGCCCCCTGCTATCATTACTGCGCAGAGCGAGATCGCTCTGCACGCAATGACGGGCAATACAGGGGCCGGAGCATCTTACGTCACGGCTCCGCCCCTTGTGACGTCACGCCCGCCCCCGTCAATACAAGTCTATGGGAAGGGGGCGTGGCGGTCATCACGCCCCCTGCCATAGACTTGCATTAAGGGGACGGGCCGTGATGTCATGAGGGGCGGAGCCATGACGTTACGCTGCTCCGGCCCCTGTATCGCCCGTCATTACGCACAGAGCGAACTCGCTCTGCGCAGTAATGATGGCGGGGTGCCGCAGCGGCGATCCCCGGGGTCCCCAGCAGCAGGACCGTGGCGATCTGACATCTTATCCTCTATCCTTTGGATAGGGGATAAGATGCCAGGGGCAGAGTACCCCTTTAACTTTCTGGCACCAGTTTTTAAAGTACCCCTTTAAATGATCACCCTTTATGTAACTTGAGGCAGTACACACTGAAATGTGTAACCAATTGTTTCGAAGATTTTTTGTGTTATGGATTCGTGGGTGTTGGAAGTTCCACTTTCTCTACTATATTAGCAGAAAATTCAGAGTGTATTCACTGAATGCAAAAAAATAAATAAATAAATAAAACGACTAAATAAAAAAAATAGGAAGATATCTGGGATTGAATCCCTGACATCTCAAGTCATCACAACGACTTTCTTCTTATCGGTCAAGTTTGCCCAGTTGCGTCTTCAGGGACTGTGTATTTTTCACCCCGCAGGTCGACATTTGTGTTGCAGGCAAAGGCTGCCAGGGGAAGGGAGGTGGAGCTCCGGCATGCCAAATTAGTTTTCAGTAAGAGAACCATGACATCACCATTTTAAGGTTGTGATTCAGCCGCCCTCCCATGTTTGTGGTCAGAAGGAGAAGGGGGGGGCTATGTGCTTGTGTCTCCTGCTGGCGTATCTCTCACTTTTGTGGGAGTGGAGGAAAACTACTGTCCAACCATAGACCTTGCTGCTTTTTTTTTACATGCTGGGTACAACTTTTTTTTTCTTCTTCTTTTCTCTTTTACTCTTTCCAGATCATGTAATTTCAGCACAAAAGAGCCGAGGAGCTCAGGTTCAAATAAGGCTGTCAGAAACTTACAGAGAGAGAGAGGGAAAAAAAAAAGAAAGAAAAGATGGGCTCTGGATCCAGGGATGAGATTCGGCATAGCTTGTTCCAAGGCAGCAGGTAAAGTCCTGCCCTGCTAGAAAGCGAGGACATGCAAGTACAATAAAACAGACTCCAACCGTAGCAACAAACAAACACAGCATTAACGCAAATAAACTACGGAATTCATTTTGCATATTAATATCTATAAAACTTTTAAACTGGAGAATCTTTGGGAGAGGAAAAAGTTTACTGGAAGAACTGACCACATTCTTAGAAGACATCACCGAGGAAGATCTGTGATCAGGAAAGAAGGCAGCCTGTGAGCCTGGAAAGGTATGCAAAAAAAAACGTCCCGGCAATGGTGTTGGGAACACTCATCTGGTATTGTGGCATCTGGTCATGTGATTTTACAGTGTGTTATCTGTTCTTCTATATAGGACTGCAGGTAAACTTGCTGCAACCTAATTTATGATGCTCTTGCAGCAACTACCCAACCCAGTGTTTCCCAACCAGGGTGCTTCCAGCTGTTGCAAAACTACAACTCCCAGCATGCCCGGACAGCCTTTGGCTGTCCGGGCATGCTGGGAGTTGTAGTTTTGCAACAGCTGGAGGCACCCTGGTTGGGAAACCCTGACCCAACCAAAGGGATAGAAGACAAATTCAGATGTGTTTACTTTATGTTATATTTTTAAATGCTGTAACAAAAAAAACTTTAAACAAACAATATAAAGTTATTATGTTGCAGGAAAGGGACAATGTATGTAAACTGCTGCAGATAAAACGTTTTTAGAAGGGTTAAATGATGTGTCCGGAGAGCGGAATCATGTTTAATCCCCTAAAGTCCCTTGCTTTACATCCTATGCTTTCACCGGCCTCTAAATGGTCCATAGGTAACTATACTATAGAAGCATTGGATGCTGCCATCCCCATAGCAACTGGACGAAGCGTTCAGCTTATCAGGGCGAGATCTCTTATATGGTTGGGTATTTTAACCTCTGTGTCCCCCCCCCTTTTATATATATATATATATATATATATATATATATATATATATATATATAGGGAAACACAAAAGTCTATCATTTTAGTGGAGACCCCATGACTTATAATAATAGACAGTGTAGCTCTACTGTGCCAGTGTGGATACATTGTATCAGGACGGAAGACAAGTAGCCACATTCATTACATTCTGGCTGGCAAAGATTGTGGCATTTGTGCTGATATAGCAATATCTGTGTGAAGAAGAAGGTGGGGGGGGGGGGGGTATTTAACCATTCAATACACAATTGTATCTGTTACAAAAAGATCTATAGTCTTCTCTGTCTTCCTTCCTGTACATCGCTCCAGCTATGTATTGCTACTGCATTGCCGGATTGTGCAATTCTGCAATAAGCAAATAAGTGCAAATAAAAAGTATAGCAATGCTCTGCATAAACAATAGCTACCATGCTGCAAAAGCTGCAAAAAGAATAAAAAAATAACTAAATAATAAATATAATATATAAATATTGCAAGGTGCAGGTGATGACTGGCCTGGGTGCAACCAGGGTGCATCCAGCTGTTGCAAAACTACAACTCCCAGCATGCCCTGACAGCTGTTGTGCAACATCTGGAGCACCACAGTTTGCAGACCACTGGATGCACCCCACCAGGGTGCATCCAGCTGTTGCAAAACTACAACTCCCAGCATGCCCTGACAGCTTTTGTGCAACATCTGGAGCACCACAGTTTGCAGACCACTGGAAAAAAGAATGATATAGAGCAGTGTTTCCCAACCAGGGTGCCTTCAGCTGTTGCAAAACTAGAACTCCCAGCCTGCCCGGACAGCCTTTGGCTAGAGGCACCCTAGTCGGGACTTTTGGTTTCAGGCCATGCTGGTTAACATCCCAGATTGTAAACTCTGCGGAGGCATCTGGTGCAATAACCTGTTCTCTATGGAGCTCCCTAATGTGCGATACACCTGCCATATACTGGTTTCCAGTCTATAAAAAGAACCCAAAAAAACCTGATGCACTCTATTCTTTTAGCCTGTCTCTTGAACTGTGCAGCCTGCAATTTCCTCAATGTCCAAGTCCTTATCTTGATGTGACCTCTGGGTGTCTCGGGACTGCAGGGGTCCCGGAAAATAGGGATTTAACGGATGGATCAAGTTTCTGGTCATCTGTCATTTGTCTGACACTCAATATTCCGTTCTACAACCCGGGGATCAGTGAACTAGCAGAGAAAAGTTTAACTTTGTTGAGATAAAGGCTTACAGAGTGTTCATTGTGACTCATTTAGATGGAACAGATAGGGGCTCCGGGCAGCTGCCTCGGGACATCAGATCCTCTCCTGTATTATGCTATGGGCAGCGAGCTCATAGGAGAACAACTACTTAGCAATGATGGTAGTCAGGGCAATACAGAGAAGTCACTCAACCATGTATCCATCCTGGAAAATAGTGTGGTTACCATGTGACATCTCATTGCTATGGTCTATAGCAGTGGTCTCCAAACGGTGGCCCTCCAGATGATGCAAAATTACAACTCCCAGCATGCCCAGACAGCCAGCGGCTATGCGGGCATGTTGGGAATTGTAGTTCTGCAACAGCTTAAGGCACCCTGGTTGGGAAACACTGCTATAGTCTATTACAGTGATCCCCTATAGCAGCGGTCTTCAAACTGTGGCCCTCCACCTGTTGCAAGACTACAACTCACAGTATGTCTGGACAGCTGTTGCTTGTCTTGGCATGCTGGGAGTTGTAGTTTTGCAACAGTTGGAGAGCCACAAGTTGGACAACCATGTGATAGGGTGACAACCAAGATGGCAACCATCCAAGCTGACTTGTCAATGGCTGTCTGGGCATGCTGGGAGTTGTATTTTTGCAACATCTGGAGGGCAACAGCTTGGAGACCACTGGTCTGTAACAGTAATCCCCAACCAGTGGCTTCTTCAGCTGTTGAAAACTACAACTCCCAAGGTAGAACTGGTAGTACAAAGTGTCATGAACCGCATTGTATACGACACAAAGAGTTGGCTTTTTAGATTCTAAGATACTCAGGGCATGATGGGAGTTGTAGTTCTGCAAAAGCTGGATAGCCACAGGTTGGGAAACACAGCATAAGACTATAGTAAAAAGAGTTTCCATATTAGACTTGAGCCCAAAGGGGTAAGGTTTCTCCCATACAGCCAACCTGCTGCAAAACTACAACTCCCAGCATGCCCATACAGCCAGCCTGTTGAAAAACTACAACTCCCAGCATGCCCATACAGCAAACCTGTTGGAAAACTGCAACTCCCAGCATAGCCGGACAGCCAACTTGTTGCAAAACTACAACTCCCAGCAGGTCCAGACAGCTGTTTGCAACAGCTAGAGGTCCACAGTTTGGAGACAACTGCATTAGCATATAAGCTGAGGGCAATAAAGTATTTTGTGTTGGGTTTAGAAGTGCAATGAGCTGATGTAACCAACAGAGACAGAATTGTTCTTTGTTTGTCTATATAGAACAGAATGATGCCACATTGCAGTCCAGGATGATCTGACAGGTTATATACAGCATGTCCCGAGTTCAGAAGTGTTATATACGGCCTCCTCACCCCTATTCTGCAGAGCTTGCAATCCAAGATGAAGGTTTAAATAGCAGCCGCTGGGTTGGTAACTCCTGGAGAGCCAGGCAGCTGAACAAACCATACAAGGGTCCCGTCCCCCCCAAGTCCTCACCGAGTGAAAAGTTCAGAGCAGCGAAGCTTTGACATTGTACAAAGTTCTGTGTGTGTGCCGGTCACATTCAGTGAAAATAACAAGTCATTCTAGATTCTGCTATCTACTATAAATATACAGGATAACAAGCCTGTACAGAGAACCGTATTATCTCTGTATATTTGCATTATGGCATACGGTCAAAATGAAGCATTTAGTACAGACTGCAAAGTAAGAAACTGACGCATTCCAAACCTATGAAATACTAATACTGAGAACAATATCCTATGGAATGGGGGTACCTTCATATTGTCCATCAATGGGTTTTTTTCTGAAATGGACCTTTTCTTGCCACTAGGGGCACTATTACGATCTGACTAGTTACTGGCTGGAAAACCTCAAACAATGAACTGACCTAAGGCCCTATTACACTAGGCAATTATTGGGAAAACAGGCTGTCATTATGTAAGATGACAGGATCAGCTGACATGAGAGTAAACGTTCATTGGCTGAATGGGTCGTTTTTACCTTGTGAGGCCGACGAGTGATGGCAGGTAAGGGCCATACAATTGAACCTACGTATGTGTATAAACACATAGAACTATTCGGCTCATCTAGTCTGCCCGATATTCTGAATACTAGCCTCTGGTCCTAGGAAGGATAAACTTATGCTTATCCCTATATAGTGTAAAGATTAGCCTTATGTCTATCCCTATCTTATATGAAGGATAGCCTTATGTCTATCGATATGTTATATGAAGGATAGCCTTATACCTATTCCTATCTTATATGAAGGATAGCCTTATGCCTATCCCTATCTTATATGGAAGGATAGCCTTATACCTATCCCTATCATATATGGAAGGATAGCCATATGTCTATCCCTATCGTATATGAAGGATAGCCTAATGTATATCAATATCTTATATGAAAGATAACCTAATGCCTATCCCTATCTTATATGAAGGATAGCCTTATTCCTATCTCTATCTTATATGAAGGATAGCATTATGTCTATCCCTATCTTATATGAAGGATAGCTGTATGTCTATCCCTATCTTATATGAACGATAGCCTTATACCTATCCCTATCTTATATGAAGAATAGCCTTATACCTATTCCTATCTTATATGAAGGATAGCCTTATACCCATCCCTATCTTATATGAAGGATAGCCTTATACCCATCCCTATCTTATATGAAGGACAGCCTTATACCTATCCCTATCTTATATGTAGGATAGCCAGGGCCGGTTTTAGGCTTAGTGTGGCCCTGGGCAAAATCAAAAGAGGGGCCCCAAAATCGTAATAGTGCACTAACCAGATTTGCACATTTTTGGTCACTTCAAATACCATAAAAAATATTTAAAAAGCAATTGAAAAGCCCCATCAAAACAAAAATGGTACCGATAAAAACTACAAATCACAGCCCTCATACATCCCCATATACAGAAAAATAAAAGAGTTATAGGGATCGGAATAGTACAATTTTATATTTTTGTATAATTTCCCCACATTAGGTTGGCAGCATAGTTCCCCCACATTAAGTAGGCAGTATAGTTCCCCCACATTAGGTTGGCAGTATAGTTCCCCCCACATTAGGTGGGCAGTATAGTTCCCCTCACATTAGGTTGGCAGTATAGGTCCCCCCACATTAGGTTGGCAGTATAGTTCCCCCCACATTAGGTTGGCAGTATAGTGCCTTATTGCTATCCCTATCTTATATGAAGGAGAATCTTATATCTATTATTATCTTATATGAAGGATAACCTTATGCCTATCCCTATCTTATATGAAGAATAGCCTTATGTTTATCCCTATCTTATATGAAGGATAGCCTTATACCTATCTCTATCTTATATGAAGGATAGCCTTATGCCTATCCCTATCTTAGATGAAGAATAGCCTTGTGCCTATCCCTTTCTTATAAGAAGGATAGCCTTATGCCTATCCCTATCTTATATGAAGAATAGCCTTATGTTTATACCTATCTTATATGAAGAATAACCTTACGCCTATCCCATGCATGCTTCTGCAGGAAGGCTATTCCATGCATTTACTAATCGTCCCCACATTGCTTAACTCTTGTAATAGACAACATTAAAGGGGTACTCCGGTGAAAAACTTTTTTTTATTTATTTATTTTTTTAATCAACTGGTGCCAAAAAATTAAACAGATTTGTAAATTACTTCTATTAAAACATCTAAATCCTTCCTGTACTTATTAGCTGCTGAATACTACAGTGGAAATTCTTTTCCATTTGAAAAACAGAGCTCTCTGCTGACATCTCTGTCCATTTTAGGAACTGTCCAGAACAGCATGTGTTTGCTATGGGGATTTCCTTTTACTCTGGACAGTTCCTAAAATGGACAGAGATGTCAGCAGAGAGCACTGTGCTCATGATGTCAGCAGACAGCTCTGTGTTTAAAACGGAAAAGAATTTCCACTGTAGTATTCAGCAGCTAATAAGTATTGGAAGGATTAAGATTTTTTTAATAGAAGTAATTTACAAATCTGTTTAACTTTCTGGCACTAGTTGATTTAAAGAAAAAAAAGTTTTTCACCGGAGTACCACTTTAATCTTTGAGAATGGTGCATCTTTACAGTGAGGCCAAAGGCTGTCCGGGCATGCTGGGAGTTGTAGTTTTGCAAAAGCTGGAGGCACACTGATTTAGAAACACTACATGTTCATGTACCACCAGCATTTCTATCCATCCTGAAGTACAAAAATCCAACACCAGGTAAGCGGTGCTGAGCTTAGGAAAAGCTCTCCTGCCAGATCCATACGTAATACTTCTTCATCCCTCACCGACTCTGTACCTTTGAGAATCTACAGACAATGGCTGAGAACAAAGCCCATATTAAGTCTCAACGTTCCGTAATTTATAGCTCTTTAATTCGTTCCAGACCATAACCGCAATGAGAAATTGTGCTCCGAGGTATATGCAGTCTATGTCTTCTTACTGAGCTGTATATCACACAGATACATGATGGCATATATAACTCACAGATTTACCACAAACCTATGAGTCACTAAGCATACAGAGGAGATGATGCCAGGTAACACATGCCTGCCATACTGCTCACTCCTGGATATTATCAACACTGCAAGAAGCTGAACATCTTTAATATAGAATGTAGTCTTCCATGGGAATCCAACCGTTTTCAGCCCCTATAACAACATCTTGCATTAGTAAATGTGGGAAGCTCCTTTCTCTATTGTTCTATCATTAAGGCGTCCTACGCATGGAAAAGCCACGTGCATAGAGCCTTACAGCAGCACACAGAGTCTCTGCAGTTCTGTCTTATGGAGCCATAGATGCTTCATTGTGCCGCCCCTATGATGACTCTGCAAGACGCCATATTCTCGGCAAAATGAAATGATTTAAAGAACGATGATCTTGTATAAAGGCACAGCATGACCTATAGAATCCATACAACATGCATCCGTAATACAGTCATGTACATGAGAGACAAAAAGTTAGCTATCTGCCATTTTGCAGATAACGTCATCGGTCCATTGTCATGACTACTAACTCTAAAACAGCACCTGCAGTATGCTTGTTTATAATAAAAGTCCAGAGTGAATTAACAACTGCGCTATAGAACTCCCTAACATGTTTCACAGTAACAGCTGCATCATCAGGGATAGTGATAGGGACGCCACCATACACATCTGATGATCGGCCAGTCCTGCTTAAACAGGGAGGTTCAGCCAACACTTATCTAATGTGTAGCTTTATAACATTGTTGGCCTATCCAATGGCATAAATCTTAGTGTGGGGTCTGATTCCTGGAACATCCGCAAATCGGTTCTCATGTAGCTTACTTTTACTCGTCACTGCATTGCCATAATATCGGTGGTGAAGCAAAGTATTGCAACATTGTCCCAATCACATTAACACTGCAGTACCTTGCATCGCTGCTACTAATAGGAAAATGATGCAGGACGAGCAGTGATTAAAAAAAAAAAGAAAAAAAAAAAGAAGCTTCAGCACTTGCATGAACACAAGCTGGCTGGGGTCGGACCCCTGCCATCAATTTTGGAAAGCTGGATAACCCCCTGTATCTGTTGCTTTAAAAAAACATTATTTTTTAATTATGTTTTCATTAAATTTTAACAAACAAATTACAAACATGGAGCATCATGTGTGCCTGGAACACAGGCCAACATGAACATAGGTGTCCTTACAAACACACAAACAAACATTGGACCATTCCTGACTAAAGGCCTCAAGCCTACATTTTGTTGGGTCGCGGGTCTGACAGAACACTAGTATGTGCTGAAAGAAACTGGCAGCTGAGCAGTTCTCTCCTTGCTCTCTTTGTGCAGGCAACCAAGAAAACCCATAGACTTTCATTGTAACTTTGTCTAGGTCACGTGGCACAGCGTGCGCTCTTCTCCCGGCTCATGCTACTGATTGGTCTGGGTCTAAACACTCAGACTCCGAACCAATTAAAACTTTTGACATTTCAAAAGCTTTTGTAAATGACAGCGACACTTTAAAGGACAAGTCTCATTGTCCAACAGTACAGAAAAACGTTCGGCAACATTCAGCTCTCCCATAAAGATATATGTAGGGGGGGTGCAGGCCCGGCTTCAGACGGGGGTCGTGGCGCACCACTCTGTGGGAGAGCTGGGGCTTCGTACAGATGATCGTGGGGGGCTGGAGTGCTGTGAAAAACTTATCCCCTATCCTTCTGTGCTGTCCGGCATGAGACTACTTCTTTAAGATCTAGGTGAGAACATGGTTGCATGGTGCTGTCATACAGATTTCCAGGAAAGGCAAATTTGTGGCAATACAAAAATGGGGGATGGCAGGTAGCATAGCTTGGCCCGTGGATCACTCAGGAGTAAAGCTAGGTAACCACCCTCTGTGAAAATAGCTATAACTTCCCCTAGAACTAGTGAATAGGTAAACACAGTTTGACATATACAGAAAATTCTGAGACATATCTGTTCCAGAGACCATAGCCCCCTGGGAATTTCTTTCCTCGGAGTCGCCATTCTGTAGGGAACTATAACCACATTCGCCCATTGCTGAATTCATGTTTGACCTTCGCTAAGAACAGGAAGAATCATCTTTGGAAATACCACAGGGTATTGCATTTGTTGTTCTTGAGACTTGTTCCGTGTAATGTTGTTTGCATGTACGATGCCAGAAAACCCAATCCAAACATAAGACGAAATTTGTAGAAGCTACATCCAGAAAAAGACAACACAGCTTTACAAAAGTTTTCTTTGGAAACAACCTTTCAATCTATTTTAAGTAGAGGGTCTTGGAAGGGAAGAAGCAACATGTACACAGCTTGTCAAACAGAGCCACAGATTGAGAATGTTGTAATAACAGGATAAATGGAATCTAAGACTCTGTTCACATTGCTGGCTTTTTTTTAAAGTTTCATTATATGTACAGATGTACAGTAACATTTTAATGTCAGATTTAGGTTGCTTTTGACAAGCCAAGATAGGTACCTTGTAAACACTTCCAACCTGGTCCTAAGTCAAAGGGATTCTATAGAACCATTAGGCCATGTTCATGCAGTGAAAAAAATGGACAGACATTTCGCAAATAGCGGGCACTGGCAGAAAATGCACAAGCTCCATTTTTGAACAAAAATATTTATTATTTTGTTTCGTAAAGTGGGAATTTTTTTACAGCTTTTTTTTCTCTTTTATTGCGCAAAGATGGGACTTGCGGAAAAATCCCCCCCCCCCCCCCCCCCCCACACACACACACATTTGCCAACTATATAGACGAGTGTTTCCCAACCAGGGTGCCTCCAGTTGTTGCAAAACTAGAACTGCCAACATGGCCGGACAGCTGGAAGTTGTAGTTTTGCTACTGTTGGAGGCCCCCTGGTTGGGAAACACTGATACAGCCAATGGTTACAGAATACCAATTCTCATGCATTATTTTTGCATTAACCAATACATTTCTGTCAACAGTAGGGGGAGCTTCTGAGCTTGCTGCACACTGTTCCTAATACAACAGCTTCCTCTAGTGGTGGCAGCATTTTCTCTTTAAGCTTTATGGCTACACACCTAATTTAGAGATCTGTACAAGAAAAACAGAGATGAGAATATTGGACCTAGAATTAGGCAGACATTCCCTGCAGCATTACAGAACATGCTGCTGCTATGTAGACAGCATATAATGAACACAAAATATAAATTTATATGGTACAATATAGTTGAACACAATGGAAATATGTGATCATATCTGGCACGGCATCTCATATGCATCCTATGTTCTCCCTATATAAAAGATTTTGGGCAAAGAGACCTGTAAGTCACAGCCAGCAGGAATGCTTTATGTTACTAGCCGGGAGAGTATTAAAAGTGTTATAGATCTTAATGTCATTAATGTAGTTGGGACGCTGCAATGCAAAGGAAATTGAAAGCTTTTTGTTGTTTTAGGGAAAGAAGCCCTAGTAGAGATTGTAATATATGCTTATTGGTTGTCTTTTTTTTAAAGGGGGGGGGGGGGGGGGGGGAGGGGGGCACTATAGAAGCTATGACTGGCCCTGGAGCTGCCCAATTTCTGTTAATGTCCCAAGATCTAAAGCCTTTAAGTGTTGGCCGCCCCTGTCCTATAGTCCAGGAGTGACAGCATCATCTCCACCTTTGGCAGATCTTGCTCCAAAACATGACCGTTACTCTACGAACATTTTCTATCACCTCATTAATGGGTGGAGAGTTGGAACCTTCCTTCGATAACGTCACTAATCCCCAACATATATAAGGCTTCTCCTTAACAGCAACTGCGTGCTCAGCACTATACCAGATTACAACTTAGAACAGAAAGGGAGTCGGGGGTAGTTAAAAGTCAGCGGACATGACTACATAGCCTTGGGAGCTTTTCCTTATCCAAGAATCATAATTTTCAGCTACCTTAAATAGTTTCCATATGTCTTTTCGTAATCCTGATTAGGTCTTTCCATAAAGACAAAATAAAAACATTTTTATCTTAAAGGGGTACTCCGGTGGAAATAATTTTTTTTTTTTAATATCAACTAATGACAGAAAGTTAAACAGATTTGTAAATTACTTCTATAAAAAAAGATTTGTCCTTCCAGTACTTATTAGCTGCTGTATACTACAGAGGAAATTCTTCTTTTTGAATTTCTTTTTTGTCTTGTTTACAGTGCTCTCTGCTGACACCTGATGCCCGTATCAGGAACTGTTCAGAGCAGGAGAAAATCCCCATAGCAAACCTATGCTGCTCTTGAAAGTTCATGACATAGACAGAGGTGTAAGCAGAGAGCACTGTGGACAAGACAAAAAAGAAATTCAAAAAGAAAAGAATTTCCTCTGTAGCATACAGCTGCTAATAAGTACTGGAAGGATTAAGATTTTTAAATAGAAGTAATTTACAAATCTGTTTAACTTTCTGGCACCAGTTCATTAAAAACATTAAAATACCCCTTTAAAGACCAGCAGATACAGAAATATCTGCAAATGTAACATTTTATTGAGCCATTTCTGTTCAGTGTCCATGGGAGCTGTCACTCAGCTTTCTCTAAGATCTTGGAAGTAAATAAATACTGTGCAAATCACATTCTCCCTTTCCCTATAATCTGTCTTAGAGGGGTGGTTTTAGTAGTTAAAGAAAGGAATGAATGCAGACCTTCTAAGTATGAGTATACGTGAAATAGTGGTAGAAATGGTGTTAGTAAAAATAATATGGTAAAAAAGACAACCTCTGTCTGTTTGTATTAGTGGGATACCTACTTAGGACCACTCCCAAGGAGCCATTAGCTCTGTTAAACATGGCCTATCTGATCCCACAAAACAATTATAAATAAGACGCACACTTTGCTACGCTGAATCTCTCATTTTCTGTACCCTCAGCCATGGGAGTTTCTTTGCTCCTCCACCATATTGTGCCAATTCCTGGCCCCACCCTCTTTTCCCCTCCTCTTTTTACTTTTATTTATTCTATTTGTCTTTTCCGCACTCCTTCTGGGAATGCTGTTTCGGCCTTTTCTTTATGCTAAATTTGCCATTGGATTTGTTGCTCTGACGAATATTCTATGGATATGCTAGATCTGCAAGTCAAGTTTTTCATTAATACATTTGTCTGCTCAGTTGACAGGTTACATTTGTCTCTGTTATGAGATACTGTTATTTATACTTTGCACTATGCTTTTGATTTCCCTTTAAACTGTTTATTGCAAAATTTAAATAAACTGAGACATCACATAAATAAGAAGTGCAGCCTTTCAAGTTGGAAAACCAAAATAAGCTGAGGAGTTATGTAAACAGCGTAGCTCACAAAAGGTACGCCATTTGGGTAACTTCCATTATATTCAATGGGAGATACGCAAATTGTGTAACCCCCAAATTTCAGAAAACTAATACAGTGAGGTGGGGACAAGCCCAGCTTCAAATGCATGTACACTTTGCAGTACCAACCTTTAATTTTAACCACACACAGAAGTTATGCACCTTCAACAGCTCCAAACCATGAGAAAAATAAGCTGACTGGGCTTAAAAAAAGTTTCCTTTACTTCAGGCACTTGCTTTGCTACAAAAAGTTTAATGTGCAGTGTTTTGTAATTAACTTACAGGGAGACTACAGAGCAGGATATTTCCTAGATAACTACAAGCCCACAACTAATCTTTAGAGTTATTCCTTTTCCTTGCTGTTTGTGGAATTTACAATAAGTGTCTGGTAAAGGCTGGTAAATGGAAATAATTCCACTGTCACAGGGCTCGTAACCCAAAACAGCACCAGTGAGTCCACGAAACTCCACCAGACATCAAATTCGATCACCATTTGTGCCTGCGGCAATACTTTACTGCTGCTGCCTAGGCTGAAAGGTGCAGTGTCTCATTCCGGGACCTCTGAACTAGGATGGAAAAAAAATAATCAATCAAATGCAGCAAAATGATTTACTATGACGAGGTTACCAACCCTCCAACCCCGGGCTTGATTGTAAAGATTTCATTGTAGAAAACATTTATCCAAAAATAATAGACGCTCCTTTTCTACTAATGAAATGAATGGCTGCTTTGTGCCGATGTTATTTTACATGGAGCTCAGTAAAGTAGCACCACACTGACACCAATAAATAAACGGTCGGACACTTTATAGGTGAATTCAATAAAAAAGTTCTCACTCTGTAAAGATCTCAGCACAGCGAAGGCCAAGCTCTCAATCACACTTCTTAGAAGTGTTAATTTGCACACAATTTTCTTGATCCATCGTAATGAGTGGTGCGCTATTTTTGGACAAAGCTATAATTACACAGAAAATTGAAGATATTTGCACTTCCACCTCGGACCACTAGTTGTACTGTTTCCTATACCCAACACGGAGACAAAATTGCTGGCTGTGAGCGTTGGTTCAGACTAAACATTGATCTTTGAACTGCAATAACTTTGGAATGAAGAACTTCCCAGAAATGGCAGACTACACACATTTTTGTCAGCAGGAAAAGTTTCATGGCACAGCTATTTTCGGGTATTTTCAGTACTGTCCCTGTAATTTAAAACAGATTCCATACAGATTTCCATCTAGCATTTTCCCCAAAATCTGCCTGCAATGCACCTCATTAATCTTAATGGGTTTAATGGGGTATTTCGGTATCAGAATTATTTTTTAAATTAAACGATCACTCCCAGATTTTTATAACTTACTGATATAGTGTTATCACAAATTGAACTGGCAGCAGCATGTTTTTGCTTGAATCACCCGACAGGATGTTATGTAGTCCTCACATTGTCAGTGTTGTCTCAGCAGCTCCCTGGCTCCTCCCCCTTTCCCATGACAATGTATCATCCTCTGCTGTCACAAGAGGTGTAGCTGCATCTTGTCTCTGATGAGTGATGTCATCAACCCTGAGCAACCCCTACAGCCTACATCACCACCTTCCTGTCATATACACATAAACATTTATATCTGGGCCAATGTGCAGCATCACATGAACTAGATTTCTCCAAACTATAGTGGGCATCTTTATATAACAAGGCAATATCCTGATAAACTGATAAAGCCTCTGCTCATGAGTATACGGCAGCATTCTGTGGTTTAATGCTCTAAACTGAATATTTGCCACACCCACATAACACAGCTTACCAGTAACTAAAATAGCAGAACTGTAGTGAGATCAACATTTTGTGCCATTTAAGAGCCAAGAAACTAAGGGAATTAATTGTACAATAAGACTTTATTAGCAACTATTTCAAGTGTCAAGAATGGGAAACACAGGCAGCTAGGAGAGTTAAGCTGGAGAGTTAAAGAAGTATATATTCTATGACTTACACCTTTGTTCTTGATTATAACCGGTTGGGTCCTGACCCTTCCCAATGTTATTCACTTGCTATGTTATGGTTTTGGACTTGTATTTTTGATCAATAAAAACTTACAGTTGAAAAAAAAGAAGTACCGTATATATTCTTCCTCTATTTTTCCTATTCATTTTGAATCTTACATCGGTATCAAAACTACATGTGTGATTTCTGGTCAAAGGATGCTTTCTCGTGTCATTCAGATAACATTTTTCAGGCCAAAACTAGGAGCGAAGCTGAATTTTTCCTATCCCCAATCTGCTTCAAAAACTGCATCAAGACGACAGACAAGAAAGCGCTCAAAGTTTTATGAACTTAAAAAAAAATACATTTTAGGACAGTGAGAGCCTGTATACGAACGCAACAAATATTGCTGTGATCAGGTTGTGTGTGAGGACCCTTGGGCTTGGTTCACATGCAGTATTTTGGATAGTATTATGGTACTGGATTCTTTTAACCAGAGTAGAAGTGCATGGGGTTTGTTTACCCTTCCATGACTCGAGTTAACTCTTCATCCTTGGTTTACAACAATGCAGTTCATATGAAAAGGGGATAGGAGTTCTTTTTACATGTTCCCACCAACCAGTAGCAAAAGAGATGTGGCCAACCAGAGCTAACTCCCTTTTTACAAGGGCCACACTGAAGCAGCACGGTCTGCCTCTACATCTACGGAATATGCACCATTGTTTAAGAGTTTATGTTGCCTAATTTGTTGTAGAGATGATGATTTATATATATTTTTTAATATTTGTATTTTGATTTACAGGACTGAGAAGAAGGAAATTCCTGGTGTTGATGGTCATTTACAATAAACAAAGGACAATGACCTCTCTGAAAGTTGTCACTTTGTTACTCCTTGTGGTCGTGGGGGGGACATACGGCAGCAACGCTCAAGAATTTCAGAACAGCGAGGGCTCGGAGCAAGAATTTTTCTACATGAACAGGGAGAGACGATCAGCAGAATCGTCAGACAAATGCAGCTACACGTTTATCGTGCCCCAGCAAAAAGTCACCGGCGCCATTTGCGTCAACTCCAAAGAGCAGGAGACGGTGTATGAAAGCCGGGTGCACAAACACGAGATAGAACTTTTGAACATTGAACTTATCAAGCAGAAGAGACAGATTGAAACTTTGCAGCAGCTGGTAGAGGTGGATGGGGGCATTGTTAATGAGGTCAAACTCTTGCGGAAAGAGAGTCGAAACATGAACTCAAGAGTGACCCAGCTCTACATGCAGCTACTGCATGAAATCATCAGGAAAAGGGACAACGCGCTGGAACTCTCTCAGCTCGAAAACAAGGTTCTGAACCAAACTGCGGAAATGTTACAGCTCACAAATAAGTATAAGGATCTAGAACACAAGTACCAACATTTAGCCTCTTTAGCGAGTAACCAGTCTATTGTGATCGCACAGCTTGAAGAACAATGCCAGAAGGTGCCACAATCACGGCCAATACCGCAGCCACCACCCCAGCAGCCAAACCGGGTGCAACCACCACCCAACTATAATCGTATTAACCAAATATCTACCAATGAGATACAGGGAGACCAAAACTTAAAAGTTCTTCCACATCCTTTGCCAACAATGCCAGTGGTCACCAGTATACCGACATCTACAGACAAACCTTCAGGTGAGTGAAGCGCCACGAAGGCTTAGGTTGCCTTTTTCTTTCTTACAACTTTTTGGTGGATATTATGTTAAACAATGAAATGAGCTGACATTTTCTGCTTTATTTTGCACTCTATTTATTAGAAGAAAAAAATTATAACAATAGCACAATTTCTCATTTGTGCATACATTTTCTGACCTCATATGTGCGAATGGTAAGGATCTTCATGCTGAAATTACCTATTACTCTGTTCTCTTACACTAGACATACATATTAGATCTGTGTTGGCTGAGCCCACTCATTTCAGCAGCGCCAGCTGACCATCCATTGTGTATGGCGGCCTCCTGACCATTTCCCAATAGCAGATGTAGGGGGCAAAGAAGAATCGGGCATGACAGGCTTTAATCGTCTGATCCTGTTGTTCTCTGGTGACAAGCCGCTACTACCAGATGAGTCTAGCGGGGTCATTCTCTCCACTCTCTATTCAGAACACAAGATCAGCCAAGCATGCATGTGTATAGGAGGATCTAAAAGACAGGTTAAATAAATGACTGACAGCAATATTATATGTATAGCAAGATTCAGATGAAAACTACAGTTCCCATTCTTGACTGTAAGGTAGAAATCCACAGGTTATGAATCACCATCTTAGCGCATATAGCTTAGGAGGCACTAAAATTGTTGCCATACCTTCTATAGATCAAATAAGTGTGACATACAGCATAACCCTTATCAGCTGGGTAAAGAGAGCTAAAAAATAATAATAATAATAATAAGCATAAAAAAGGACATGAGTGCCTATGTATTTTTCCAGACCCTGGGTACTACTTTTAATGGATATACATTCCCAAAGTAGTGCATTTTATTGGTTAATATCCTATAAAGAGTCCTTTCAGAATATTTCCATATATTTTACATTGTAGCCTATAACTAAATTAAAAGTTTGTAAATACGGTATATTTGACAGATGGAAACTTTACAGATTCTTGCCCTTATTTCTTGCAAGCTTCCAAGCAATATTGTTGTGTACAATTTTCCATTATTATTAAAAGGAAATATTTAGGCAATAAGCATCTCTCAGGGCTTATTGAGAAGACAGACATTACTTACAACAAGTTTGCTGGAAATTGTAATTAATTAGGACACATAATTAAAGTGTCTGAGAATTGCCAACGTCTGAACTGTGTCCAAGCCTTGGCAAAACTACTAGCGTTTGAAACAAGGATTAAACGAAGAGCAGGGTTTAATGTGGAATATTGAAGACTTTATACATGGAGAACAATCAGATAGAATGCATGTATGCCAAATACATAAGCATTCTCAACTCCTATAAGGGCTTTGAAGAAAACAGGCTCTTTAAGAGCTCAAATAAACAAATTCTATGGAGTAATTACTTATTTTATGTAAAATATCAGTAGAACTGGACCAGCAGATCCATAAAAAGATTTTCTTCACTATTGTCCTCATTTACCATTCCTGACACTACTTGGACTGCTATCCATTTTTGTTTGTAGGGTTCCCCCAATGATTAGTTGATCACAGGGTGTCCTAAGGCTAGGACCTACAGAGTTCAGCTATAGATTGTGGAGGGACTAGTAAAGAAGTGATGATCGCCTCCTTCACTGCCACCAAGGGCTGTCTCTAATGCATATGTGTTAGGTCCTTCAGAAGGGAAAACAGTCTTTCAGCCTCTCAGCCTAAATGAATCAGCCGACCACTATTTAGAAGGTGTCTGGATTCCCCCAACAGAAAACGTCAGGGGAAAGAAGGATTTGGCAGATGGGTTTAAACACCAAGGAAGTTGCAGTACACTACCACGAGAGGCGTCAGGCAATAGCTTATTTCCCACTTCCCACAAAGGGCACATAGAGGTTCTGCATAAACATATATGAGGAAAACTTGAAGGAATAGCTGGGATGTTTGGCCAGAAGCTATCTAGGGTGTATGCCCCCCTTAAAGATGGGTATACTGAACTGAGAGAGCCACTTCTATTAAAGCGGTTCTCCGGGGAAATATTTTCTAAAATGTGCCAGAGGGTTTTAAAAAATAAGGGATAGTCACCAGCATTATACCCCACACCTGCTGGTCCAACAGTGTTCGAGTCCCTACATTTCTAGGTGACTTCTTCAAATGTTAAAAATGCCCACAGAGTGTGTGTTTGGATGAGTGGGCGCTTCTTCATGTAGAGCAGTGTTTCCCAACCAGGGTTCCTTCAGCTGTTGCAAAACTACTACTACCAGCAAGCGTGGACAGCCTTTGGCTGGGAGTTGTAGTTTTGCAACAGCTGGAGGCACCCTGGTTGGGAAACTTGCCCTAATGTAAAAAAGTAACTCCAAAATTTAGCAATACTTTATTTATTTATTCTATATATATACATTTTATGTAATAAGATAAATATTTCACACTAGTCTTGATACGTAGGTTTAGTCCTACACGTACAATACCACATGTATCATGTACATGTTTTTTGCACCAAAACTTCTCACTGCTGCTTCTTAGGGTCTGGATGCATTTTATATAGGCACTGATGAAGTCAGACAATGAGGACATACTTTCCACAGCAGACTAATCCTTTCTCCATCCGAAATAAATCCCCTGAAGGATCTTTATGCAGCTGACGTATATGGAGATCCCGACAATAAGCCTTGTATAAACTGTAGAGATTTGTGTGCTATTCTACAAATGTGCAGACTCCAGCGCTTTCCCTGCTTCCAGTTTGCAGCTTATACTCCCCAATTTAAGACATTTATTCCATGGAGATGACTGAATGCCTTTGGTGTGAAGATATCACTTAGTCTACGTGGACTAACCTCAGCTGAGGTGCATCTTCTAAGAAGATAACCTGAATTTCAAGAGTCTCTCTCTCTCTCTTTTGAACCCGCCAAGTTTCCGGACTTCAGATCACGCTTAAGAGCCTTTGTTTTCTTAATCCACAGAATAAGAAGTTATCATAATTATCGTGGGCTGCAAGGGACCCCTGGGGATGGAGAGTTTGGCAGGAAGGGAAAAACTGACCCACCAGGCCTCAGAGGTTTTGAATATTTTGACCTACCATGGGGGCACAGTTTTTGTCACCAGGGCTCATGTTAAAAATTCCCCACAGATTATAGATAGAAGGCTAGCCAAGAAGGGCTGTCAGTCAGAATGCTGAAAAGTAAATGACAAAACATAGAGCAAAAACTAGATGAAAAGTGTTCCTTTCCAAGTTCCACTTCAAGTAATACTATTAACGTGACAATTTTTTTTTTATACCTAAATCATCCTTTATGGGAGTAGAAACAATTACATAGTAGATAAAAAGGGCTAGAAGATTGCTGGGGTGGGGGTTGGGGTAATAGATAAAAAAATAATCAATACCTACCTAGCCCTGGTCCCCAGCAGGTCACGTTTGTCTCTGGTCATCCAATCTTCTTTCTTCTTCCTGTTTCTGAGATGCGTTGCAGGACTGGAAGAGATGGGATACCGCTGTAGCCAGTGATTGGCTGAGCCGTCATGTCCTTCAACTAGCGCTTGCCTCAGAAGCAGGAAGAAGATTAGGGGGCCAAAAGGAGGTGAACGGAAGCTGCAAGAGACTAGGTAAGAGGGCTAGGTAAGTATGGGGTTTTGTTTTCTATTTTCCCCCTTGCCCCAGCACTGCATTATTTAAAACAAAAACACTGGATAACCCCTTTAGAGGTATCATACACCTTCAATAACGGTCACACCAAGCCCTGCATGCATGTCTGGTTAAGTTGAAAGTGCATGTGTATTTAGGGAGAAGGAAGACAGTAAGTCTGGCAGCTTACCTCCAAAGAGAACAAAACAATTGAAATTTTATTGCCCATCCTTTTTATTCCCAACATCATACAAGATGCAAATACCCTTTATTATTACACATGTTATACCCTTTATTTATTATCACATGTTGCATCAGCCTATCAGATACAGTCGTTACATAATGCTGCAATATTAATGGCACGAAAATACAATTTAAGAGCAAGTGGAATTCTGGAATAGGAAAGACACTTCCCAACCAAAACCCCTAAAAAATAATAGTTATTAACTCTCCTGAATTCCAGTAATAATGCTGAAACCTGGCTGAACAAACCTCTTTCCCTTTCTCATTCCCTTTCCATGTGGCGGCGGCATTTATTTGTTGTGCTATGTCTATAGAAACTCAAAACTATTTGATTCCGCACCCAAAACAATGACCTACTGCGGGACCACACACAGATGTGTTATTAGAACATCACAATACGCAGCCAAAACACATAAAAATAAAAGTAGTAGTAAATGTGGCCAAGGTGGGGAATGTTGTAAGCATGGACGAAAGATGAAAGTAAAACCTTAATCCAAAGCTCCAATAGCAGCAATGATGACAGCACCATGTAGTCATCCTCAAATATACTGAATCATAAAACAAAGAAATGTTTATGCTGCTGAATACAAAGGTCTATGAGGAGGATGGAAAACATGGCTGCCAGATGAATGAATGTCTAATATGTGTATGAACAATTTTAAGGCCTCGTTCACACTACAGAGGTTCTGTGTGGAATCCACTTGCAGCAGTCTCCTATTGATTTCAATGGGAGTTCAGCTACTGAGTTCACATGTTAGAAGTTCCACTACGGAATTGTATTCCAGCAAAAGATTAAAGACGTCAAGTCTTTCAGTGGAATACTCAGCAAAAGTCCAGTTTGTCAATGGGACATCGCTCAGTCTGCGGAAAACTGACTTGGACTCAATGGACAATTTCGGATTATTTCGGTTTCCATGCAGAACATAGATCCATTGGGGAAAGTCAAAGACAAAAATACTTGCTGAATTTTCTCAGTGTGAACATACCCTTAGTCATACTACAATGATCCTACAGCTCCTGTTCTTGTTTTCATCAGGTATCAAAGCAACATAAGAAGAACTGTCAGATACACTTAAAAGGGCACTGTCATTTGCCATTTAAAAAAAAAAAATAATATAGATAACAACAAGGAGATATATCGCACAGAAAACAAAAACGCACAGATAAGTTTTAGATCGCAGGGGGTCCAACCAATAGGGGATAGGGATAATTTTTTCTTAAAATGAATATTTGTAATATTTTCGTGAAAAATAAATAAAAAAAAGGTATATTTTTGGGTTAAAAAAATGCTATCCCTGCAGCTATAGCCTGCGTGTCTCTATAGTTTGTGTAGGCTCTAGGATTGTCATTTAGCCTGTTGTGTGAGTGTGTGTGTGTGTGGGGGGGGGGTTAGTACAGAGCCCTGCTCGTCTCGCCAACACTTCCATAGACAGCAAGGCATTTGTGAGCAGATCCACCTAAAGAATGTACATTCTTTCGGTAAATCTGCTGAGAAATGCATTGGCATCTATGGAGACGGTAATGCAGTCTGCGTGGTACTAGTGGAGACCACTGCTCACACTCAGGATCTTGCCGGAGATTCCTTCACGCAAACACTGCCTGAATCACTGTGAATTAATTTAGCCTTGTAAAAATTATCTCTGCTTTCCTAATGTTACCATTCTGTGGACAGTCCAAAGTCTTATTCCAGACTTCTCCAGGGATACGAAGATAAAATAAATCAATCTCCAATTCATTAAGTTTGAGTTAAGAAAATCTTACTTTCAATTCGCTCAACTTTACAAATCAATCATTGCTGGATCCTCTTCACTGTCATTATCATAGTACAAACCCTGTACTAGTACACAGTGATGGCCTATCCTACCAATATACCTTCCCTTCATGAGATGGTATACCCCTTAAAATAAACATCAAAAAAAGAGAATCATGGCTCATAATTATTGGCGAATTACAACCCACCACAGTACGACTTTATGATGAGTAATTTTCACTCAAGAAATGAGTGCATAACAAGGAGCCAACATGTCATTCTTGCACAGGACCTTGATGTTGTCTATGTCTACACCTAAATGGCCCCATATAAAGTGATATGATTTCATACTTTTCTCTTACTGTATGATCTGCACCATAAACAAGGTTGTCATTTCTCTTTTCTGCAGCACAAGAAGAGGAAAGGTCTTATTTCATTGGTGTATTGCTGTATTTACAGTGCAAAGGGCAGTCATTGTAAGGCTGTATAACTATAACTAGATTTTGGGCGTTTGTAGAAAGATTAGTAAAAATTTGTATAGAATGATCTAATCCCAAAATGGCCCGCCAAAAATGTCTATTTACTGAAATGTTCTCACAATTCAAAAAAAAAAAAAAAAAAAAGGAAAGCAAACCAAATACATTAGTTCTGTTTCACTCTGAGAATGCAGCCCCAGGATATTCATTCCAGACACAAGCTCCATGCTGTTCCATTGAGCTGTGTTTTGGGACATCACCCATGGACAGAGTAAAGCGTGTAAGGGCAGATTATATAACTCAATCTGCCAAGCGGCAGCTCTGAGGCCTGGAGCCAGAATTGTGCTATGAATTTCCTGCAAGTATTTGTTAACAGATGGGGTGTCCGGTAAGGACAAGATGAAAACGCCAATTTTCTGTTAAACATTTAGACGACTACACCGTCACATAAAAGTTACAAGTGCTGGAGGGACACAGGCGTTCAGGTTGCATCAAGCAGACATGAGGGATTTTTATGGCAAATCTTAGTGAAGATATTAGTTGTCCGACAATGAAAAATGGAGCAATTTAGGAGGGAAAAAGGGCAATAATTGTAATTTATAAGGAGAGATGTAAAAATTAACTGCTAGCGATACATATGGCAGTCAGCCTGGATTTAAAGGACTCTAAGCCATAAAGCCCGATAGGGACATCTTGAATATATTACTCCTCTTAAAAATGTAAACTTCTTAAGAATAATGAATAGATGCATTGTGTACAATAAACCTCTTCAGACACGGGAAGAAACTATATCTTTTTTTTCTTACAGACGACCTTTAACCTTCATTATCTCCTTCCTGTAGACTCATTGGAAACATGCCAACACTGATGTGGCCAGTCTGGGAGCATCCCATAGGGCTATTATGCTGGTTAAATACCATGGCGGTAGTTTTATACAGACATAGATACTAGTTTGGATTCTTTAAATTAATGATACATTTATGTCTAAGAAAAGGCACTTAATTGTGAAATAGCTATAAACAGGCTCAATGTAAAAAGAGTTAAAAATGTCCTTCTTAGGAATCGAGAAAGCATCTAGGAATAATAGACAAAAATGTGTAAAGGTTTTATCATTGATCAGCTAACACAACTGTCTAATTAAGATGTGTCCTCCTTAATGGGCGACACAAACTTATTTCCTATATTACACATGCTAGACAAGGCATTGTAAGCGGCTGAACCATTCCTGGTCTACAATGGTCATATGTGAGCTCATTGCCAAAATGTTGCAAAGATGGAGTGGGGCCCAAAATAAAATGGTAGAGAACTAAATGATCATAAAATTCTAATGTTCCTGAACAATATCTGCTATTGAAGGTGGTCATGGTGGAAACAGACCCCATGTGTTATTGTGGAATCAGCTTAAGGTGGAGTTGGTGGAAATACACCGACTGTACAAATAAAAACTATTAAATATTGTGTAATGTAAATTAATGTAGAATTAATTTATTAAATGCATATCTTATTGAATATTAAATTGTATGTGTAATAAAAAGCATGATGTTACAAAATTTCTTTATTATACATGGGTCATTTATAAGGTAGTTAAAGAACAAGTTAGATTGTGTAAAAATCTGAGTCAGAAGTGCGACTTAAAAGCTTGATAGGGTCCTATAGCAGCCTGTTACACACTACAGAATAACAGATTTCAAAAGTTAGATACCAGCACCTTTCATCCAACCAAGCTTCTTAAAATATATCTTGCTTAACCCCTTAAGGACTCAGCGTTTTTCAGTTTTTGCACTTTTGTTTTTTCCTCCTTACATTTTAAAAATCATAACCCTTTCAATTTTGCACCTACAGACCCATATGATGGCTTGTTTTTTGCGCCACTAATTTTACTTTGCAATAACATCAGTCCTTTTACCCAAAAATCTACGGAAAAATAAAAAAACATTTGAAGGCACACTGGATGCGAAATACAGAGTTTGCTACCTAACTCAGCATGCACTGACAAGACTGTACATTCTGGGAGTTGTAGCTTTGCAACAGCTGGAGGCACACTGGTTGCAAAACACTGAGTTAAGTAACAAACTCTGTGTTTTGCCTCCAGCTGTTGCATAACAAACTCCCAGCATGCACGGACAGCCAAAGGGTATGCTGGGAGTTGTAGTTTTGCAACAGCTGGAGGTTCCCCCCCCCCCCCATGTGAATGTACAGGGTACATTCATATGGGTGGGTTTACAGTGAGTTTCCCGCTGCAAGTTTGAGCTGTGGCAAATTTTTTGTAGTAGGTGTAGTTTCCAAAATGGGGTCACATGTGTGGGGGAGGGGGGTCTACTGATCTGGCACCACGGGGGCTTTGTAAACGCACATGGCCCCCGACTTCTATTCCAAACAAATTCTCTCTACAAAAGCTCAATGGTGCTCCTTCTCTTTTGAGCATTGTAGTTCGCCAGCAAAGCACTTTACATCCACATATGGGGTAAATCTTTACTCAGAAGAAATGGTCTTACAAAAATTTCGGGGGCATTTTCTCCAATTACCTCTTGTAAAAATGGTAAATTTGGCGAAAAAACAGCATTTTAGTGAAAAAAATTAATAATTTAATTTACACACCCGACTTTAACGAAAAGTCGTCTAACACCTGTGGGGTGTTAAGGCTCACTGTACCCCTTGTTATGTGCATTGAGGGGTAAAGTTTCCCAAATAGTATGCCATGTGGGTTTATCTTTTGCTGTTCTGGCACCATAGGGCTTCCAAATTGCGACATTGCCCCCCAAAAACCATTTCAGCTAAATTCACTCACTAAAATCCCATTGTTGCTCCTTCTGAGCCCACTACTGCACCCACAGAGCATTTTACATCCACATATGTGGTATGTCCTTACTCGAGAGAAATTGGGTTACAAATTTTGGGGGCTTTTTCTCCTTTTATTCCTTGTAAAATTTCAAAAACTGGGTCTACAAGAACATGTGAAAAAAATTCAGATTTTGAATTTTCTATTCCTGTGAAACACACAAAGGGTTAACACACTTACTGAATGTCATTTTGAATACTTTGAGGGGTGCATCTTTTATAATGGGATAATTTATGGGGTATTTCTAATATGAAGGCCCTTCAAATCCACTTCAAAACTGAACTGGTCCCTGAAAAATTCAGATGTTGAAAATTTTGTGAAAAATTGGAAAATTGCTGCTGAACTTTGAAGCCCTCTGGTGTCGTCCAAAAGTAAAAACATGTCAACTTTATGATGCAAATAAAAAGTAGACATATTGTATATGTGAATCAGTATATAATTTATTTGGAATTTCCATTTTCCTTAAAAGCAGAGAGTTTCAAAGTAAAAAAAAATGCAAAATTTTCAAATTTTTCATCAAATTGTGGAATTTTTCACCAAGAAATGCTAACATAAACTAGAATGTGTCACGAAAAAACTCTCTCGGAATCAGAATGAAAAGTAAAAGCATCCCAGAGTTATCAAAGGGGTAAACAACTGGTGCCAAAAAGTTAAACCGATTTGTAAATTACTTCTATTAAAAAAATCATAATCCTTCCAGTACTTAGTAGCTGCTAAATACTACAGAGGAAATTATTTTCTTTTTGGAACACAGAGTTCTCTGCTGACATCACGAGCACAGTGCTCTCTGCTGACATCACGAGCACAGTGCTCTCTGCTGATATATATGTCCATTTTAAGAACTGTCCAGAGTAGGAGAAAATCCCCATAGCAAACATATGCTGCTCTGGACAGTTCCTAAAATGGACAGAGATGTTAGCAGAGAGCACTGTGCTCGTAATGTCAACAGAGAGCTCTGTGTTCAAAAAAGAAAAGAATTTCATCTGTAGTATTCAGCAGCTAATAAGTACTGGAAGGGTTAAGATTTTTTAATAGAAGTAATTTACAAATCTGTTTAACTTTCTGGCAAAAGTTCATTTAAAAAACAAAAAAAAAAAGTTTTCCACCAGAGTACCCCTTTAATGCTTAAAGTGACAGTGGTCAGATTTGCCAAAAAAAACGCTCTGGCCCTTAAAGAGGTACTCCACTGGCCAGCGTTCAGAACATTTAGTTCCGAAAGCTGTGCACACGCTGCGGGGGTCGGCCAAGCCCTCTCGTGATGTCAGGCCACACCCCCTCAATGCAAGTCTATGGGAGGGGGCGTGACAGTCACCACGCCCCCTCCCATAGACTCTCAATGAGGGGCGTGGTCTGATGGCACGAGGGGGAGTGGCCAACCCCTGCAGCATGCACATAGCGTTTGGAACTAAATGTTCCGAATGTTGCCCATTGGAGTACCCCTTTAAGGTGAAAATGGGCTTGGACCTTAAGGGATTAAATACCCTCCTGGCACTTCACAACCTACTGCTGGTCATTAACTAAAATATCTTCATGACAAAGAAACTTGCTAAGAGTTTACATTCCTGCATCTGTAACCAAAATATGACCTCACATCCCCAGCACACAGACTGTTTGTTTGAGATATTTGTGCATTTACAGAGCTGAATTACTAACAAGAACAGTGTCACAAACTCAAATTCAGAACAAAGTGATTTCATTTATACGTCAACAAATAGGTTTCTAGACCAGAAATAGTCTTTAGATGTTGAACTATTTCTTGCATATTCTATTTTTTTCCATAACCTCTTTTTATCTACAGTAAACAGGATGTGAGACTCTCCGAATGGTCTTGACCTTGTCATGAGGAGCTCACTGGGATGTTGAGTCTTAATGCTTGTTAATAGCCTCATATATCACATATTAATGTCCAAAAGGTTCAGTAACTGCAGGTTTTAGAAAGCAACGGGACATTCCAATATCCTACACTTCAAAATGCAAAAGAGGTTTGGTACTTGGATGCTTCCACCCTTGTACAGAAAACCAAAAGTAGAATGGGACAAAAACAACCAATTCCAACCATAGACCTCTTCTACTGTATTTCCCCAATTGCTTCAGGTAGTCAATGTACAGGGGTGTTTGCCCTCTATGGAACCCTATAGTATCTCTATATGTATTAGCATTCATATATTTTACAAAAACAATTATATATATTAAGGCTAAGTTTCCACTTGGTTTTTGCTCTGGCATTTTTTGGAAAACTGCCACTGCAGTTTTTGAGCCAAAGCCAGAAGTGTATTCAAAAGGAATAAGACATATAAAGGAAGAACTCACACTTCTCCTACCTTATGGATCCACTTCTGACTTTGGCTCAAAAACTGCAAGAAAAAAACCCAAGTGGAAACTTAGCCTAAGAGTGGTTTTTCATCAGATGCCATATTACAGAGATATTGTGCACCAGGAGTGCTGCTTCTAGGGAAGACTATTTGTGACTTGTTGCTGGGGAACCAAACAGACTGCCCACAGGTCCATGCAGCTATTAGGACCAACCTTTATTATACTACTGTGGGTCTTATGTGGATCAAGCTAACAGTATAAAAAATATATCTGACGTTATTAGTTTTGATCACCATTGGTTGTTCCAATAGCTTGGAAGAAAGAAATATATAAAGGGAATCAACACTGTAAAGGAGGAGAGCATTTTTAAAAGAAGAAAAACTACCGCAAGGACATACTTTTAAATTAGAGGACCAAAGGTTTCTGCAGTAATATCAGGAAGTATTACTTTACTGAGAGAGTAGTGGATGCATAGAATAGCCTTCCTGCAGAAGTGGTCGCTGAAAATAAAGTGAAGGAGTTTAAACATGCATGGGATAGACATAAGGCTATCCTTCATATAAGATAGGGCCAGGGACTATTGATAGGATTCAGATTATTGGACAGACTAGATGGGCCAAATGGTTGTTATCTGCCGACACATTCTATGTTTCTTTGCTGGCCAACAGCTATAAATTCCAAAACGTTCCACTAGGTCTAATCCTCATGTGTTCTCAGGGAAGAGAGAGAAGGGAAAAGCACTGACAGACTTCTTTGTCGGCAGCTTCTCTCTTTTTGAGAATAAAAGGAGAAATGTAATTCAACATGTCCAACACTGCTCTGCCCGACATCTGTCAGATTAGAGTTTGGAAGCGCTCTACACATTATTGGCATGTTTGGTCGACATTTCATTAATGTGTTTGGGCACCTTTAGACATTTTGCAGTGGGACAACTATAAAACAAGCTCAGAAATGTTCCTATACAACACGAGTGTGGAACTAGCTATAAGATGGCCATATGCTCTAAAATCACCCAAACTTGCTAAATATGTCAAGATGAGATGACCATCTCGTGTATGGGGTCCTCTCAACTCTTCTCCAAAGGCAGATGTCTGATGGCCTCAGATAAACCGATGAAAGGGGTGTCTGGCAGTGACTATCTCCCTTTTCCTCATTAATGTTTGCCCGACAGGTATATGAAATGTATGGCCAACTTAAAAGGGTACTCCGGTTGAAAGCTATTTTTTTCATATCGACTGTTGCCAGAAAGTTAAACAGATTTGTAAATTGTTGTAAAAAATCTTAATCCTTCCAGTACTTATCATCTGCTGTATGCTCCAAGGAAGTTGTGTAGTTCTCTCCAGTCTGACCACAGTGCTCTCTGCTGACACCTCTGTCCATGTCAGGAACTGTCCAGCGGTTTGCGATGGGGATTTGCTCCTACTCTGGATGGTTCCTAACATGGACAGAGGTGTCAGCAGAGAGCACTGTGGTCAGACGGAAAGAACTACACAACTTCCTCTGGAGCATACAGCAGATGATAAGTAATGGAAGGATTAAGATTTTTTAATAGAAGTAATTTACAAATCTATTTCACTTTCTGGAGCCAGTTGATATAGAAAAAAAAAATAGTTTTCCACCAGAGCACCCCTATGAGGCTGATTTTATGAGATTTTCAGAAGACACCGGAAAGTTCTTGCATGAAAAATGTTGTATAAGTGGTGCACAGCTCCATTGCTCAAATACCCATAAAGCTATGAAGGTTTCTCTGCGTCAGTAGGGACGATTAATCAGTGACAATTACGAGATGTGGAATTCGGGGATCAACCCTCTTGGTCTTCCTTAGGAACATTGTCTGTTACATAGATTGTGGTTTCTAATTAAATCTGGATGTTTCCTGAAGTGTCAGGTTCCTTTGGAAAAATATACGGTATAATTTCTCATTTCAAGCATCCATGCTGACTTTATGAAGAGCCCAAAAGGGCAGTCCTGCTTGTAAACATTTAATCTGCCGAGATCATATGGAAATCATTTTTCTTTGTATTTAAGTACCGTAATATATTTTAAAAAATATAATTAATGTAAATCGCTTGGTTCCCCTTTAATCTATGACAAACCAAGGATAAAGGGGGGTGTTTTAAGTCTAGACTAAAACGTTAATATATTAAAACCTCCACACCACAACCTTTGAAGCCATGCCAGTTTATAGCATCACTGAGGTAATTCTAAAAAAAATAAATATTAAATTGTTACTAAACAATGCATTTTGTAATACTATATTTTATATTACTTTGGACTCAAGCCATAGACTTGGCGCACTAAGAGGAAAACTGTTGCTATATAGCTAGCAAAACAAGATAGATTTTGTCACCTTTCCAGACAGGTTTTTGACATTTCCCCTGGACAAAGCTCAATGCATATAATATTAGTTAAGGGAAACATCTCCCTAACATGTGTGATAAAACACATCTTCCTGATTATCTGCAGCGTATCTGTCATTTCATCATCCTGGAGGGTCTGGATCGACATGAATGTGAACACATAAATCTAACCAGGAAGTCTGGTCTGTGGAAAGAACATTAACTGTGGTCTGAAATGTTCTCGGCGCTTTGTTCCATACCTGCGCCGTGGTTCATTTTGTCTGGATTGTCCTGGCATTGAGTGTTAATTTCCATAAATGTCCTTTGCCAGGTAGTAAAGAAAAACGAAAGTGTCATTACATAATACACTAATTAGAGGGAAAGTGTCGTCAGAAAATGGTCTATTGTTTAAATAACTGTATAAATGTTATGTTAACCATACCTACCAAGACTTTTTGGTAATGTTTTTTTCTTATTTTCCATTTTACTATGTATATTTTAAAATAATTCTAAAATCTTGCAGTTTCCATTACAGCTATTAGATCATTACCCAGTAGTCTTCTCCTTATCATCACATACAGGAGGACAGTGAAAGGTGACACCAGTATATAGATAACAGAGGTACACACAATATATGACACCAGTGTATAGATAACAGTGGTACACACAATAGCTGGTGCTCACAGATCAGCTTACCCCTCCCTCTAGAACAACCTCTGTAAAGGTGGCCAAGTATGCACCTTTTCATTCATGAATTGGGACAGCTTCATTATATTGCCATCTATGTTGATGTGGCTTGTTGTAAAGCATATCACTAAATGCTGTGAAAAAACTACTCAGGTAAGATGGGAGTCCCCATAATAGTAATGTAAAAAAACAATATAATCAGAAAATAGACAGATCAGAAAAAAAGTAACCATATCAAATGTTCCTATAAATTAGACAGTACTTTCCGAACAATGTGCCTCCACAGCTGGACACACACTGTAAAACATTGAACCAGGAGCTAAATCCTTGGACATTGTCTCAGATTTATCAAAACCTGTGCAGAGGAAAAGTTGCTAAGTTGCCCATAGCAACCAATCAGATCGCTTCGTTTTTTTGGAAGCCTTTGAAAAAAATTATAAATAATTTAAAAGAAGTGTTTTCCGATTGGTTGCTATGGGCAACTGCTCTACTGCATAAACCTCCCCCATTGTCTGTACTTTTTTCCCTTCCATAAACAAAGTCTACTTGAAAAGACTTTCCTGAGCATCTTGTCCACCTTAAACTTTGCTGAATGACAAGAAGGAAACTATCACTGCAGGGAACATCTGCGCTCCTATAAAAACATACAGTGAATTTTCCAAAGACAATTCGATTTTGGCCTTTCATATAGATCTTATCTCTATTCTGCAAACAAGATCCAACCCTTTGCAAATACATAAGATATGAGGTTCTCACAATACACTTGAAAGCCAACACAACCAAGCTGTTATTTTTTTATCTTTTTGGCAACTGAAAGAAATACACAATTCTTTGGTTACTTCTTATATTACAGAAACATTTTAGCTTTGTATTTATGGATTTCAATTGAACAATTTTTTTTCTGTTTCTTATAGGCCCATGGAGAGACTGTCTACAAGCACTGGAAGATGGGCATGACACAAGTGGCATTTATTTGGTGAAGCCAGAAAACACTAATAGATTAATGCAAGTATGGTGCGATCAGAGACATGACCCTGGTGGCTGGACCATCATCCAGAAAAGAGTTGATGGATCAGTCAACTTCTTCAGAAACTGGGAGACGTACAAAGTGAGTATTGGTCAAAATCAAGGGCTTTGGCTGTTTTGAAGTGTCCCTTTATATTCTACGCCACTCCTACATCCATTAGTCTTCTAATACCAGAAATTGATTGTATAAAATAAAAATAAATGCATAAAGGAAAAGCAGAGTAGAGTGGGTAGAGTTTACTGCCATGTCGCTATATAAAGGAAAGGGTAAACCTCAACAGCAACTTAACTACCTGCAATGATCATGTTAATTTTGAATAGTTTTACCGCCAAGACCAAGGTCTGTGAGACCCAGCTGAATCATGGTGCGATCGGTCTGTTATGCTTTGAAGACATACTGTGTAGAGCAGGGTCCCCACTGTGTACATATTGTTGCTTTGTAATGTAAATAGAGTTATTAGCACTTAAAAAACAAAAAGCAGCCCCTAGTGTACACCACACCCAACTGAATTGGTTACTATATGTATTACAATTACCAGATGATGTTGCGCTGAGAGAGCAACACCTGAAATAGCCTGTAGACTTGCTGGTACAGGGACAGCCGCCTCACGATCCACCCCAATCCCTGTGCTCCTCAGTCCGTTCATGGTACAGCAATAACCATACATGCAAAAATTGGGCTCGCAAGATGGCACTTCTATCAAAGGACAGCACAACCAATAAGTGGGGGGAAAAAATCACTAGTTTATAAAAAAAAGGTGCACAAGCAATGGGTTTTGAGCTAGGCTCTTTGTCAGGCTTCAGTATCTTGTACCTACGGGAGTCTAGTAGAGGCAAAACTAATTGTCTGTGTGTCTTTTCAATAAAGTCGCTATTTTTCTTCTTTTTTTTTTTGCCTCTTCTGGTTTGTGTTATCCTTTGGGAGAAGTGCCATCCCAATTTGTTCATTTATGGTTTTTATACAGATTTAGTGGGACAATAATGCAAATTGAACACCAAGATGAATAAAGTTTAGGCAAAATCTAGCCACAAATGGCAAGTAAGTGCCAATGTATTCCACCCCAAAGAAGGCCTAAAGGACTTTTGTGGATATTTTCTAACTGATCATAAATAATTCAAAAATTGTGTGTAGATAAATATTGCAACAAAAAAAAAAAAACAGGAATGTGAAAGACACCAACAGGTACCAACAGACACCAACAGGTACCAACAGGAATGTGAAAGACATAGCTTGGTTTTGACTAAAAGTTTTTTTATTTTTCCTGGAGTAGCTTGTTCTTTCTGGAGATCCTGACTATTTTTTTTATTTTTCCCCACAGCAAGGATTTGGTAATATTGATGGTGAATACTGGCTGGGATTGGAGAATATCTACTGGCTAACAAACCAAGCTAACTACAAGCTACTAGTAACCATGGAGGACTGGCAAGGACGGAAGGTCTTTGCAGAGTATGCCAGCTTCCGCCTGGAACCAGAAAGTGAATTTTACAAGCTTAGACTAGGACGGTACAATGGCAATGCAGGAGACTCCTTCACATGGCACAACGGCAAGCAGTTCACTACCTTGGATAGAGACCACGATGTATATACCGGTAAACACCTTATGTTGCTATATATTTTATTTTCTTCTTCCTAACCACATAATATCCCCAATAATCCTCTTTTTTAATACTCTTTTTTTTTTTTTGCATCATCAAAATATAGACAGGTTAATAGTTAGAAAACATAACTATTGTTAAAAGTATCCAACTAATTCTACAATGTGCTAGAATAAAAACTCAAATAGTTGCATTCACACTAACTATGGCCATTACACTGTGATCTAGAAGTATTTACATGAGGATAAAGATGCACATAAGAGCAAAGCCAATGGAATGAAGGGATGGCATTTTGGGACTGCCAGGGATGCCTAGCAGCAGCTTATTCTTCTATCCCAAGTAAGAGCCCATTAAAGCTCAGGACTAAGTCCACATAGCTATGGGTGGGACATAAAGAAATCCATGTTGGCCAAATGAGCATTCAGCCAACAGCCATAGAAATTGTATGACCAATTTTAGTCTGCAAACATCAACAAAACTAAATGTCTAGAAAAAAACTTGTACTTTATCTTTGTAAAACCATAAATGTATTCGTAAAATTTATTTATTATTTTTGTTCTTTTTCAGGAAATTGTGCCCACTACCAAAAGGGTGGATGGTGGTATAATGCCTGTGCTCACTCTAATCTCAATGGAGTTTGGTATAGGGGAGGACATTACCGTAGCCGATATCAAGATGGAGTTTACTGGGCAGAGTTCCGAGGTGGTTCATACTCTTTAAAGAAGGTTGTTATGATGATCAGGCCCAACCCAAACACTTTCCATTAAAGACAGAGCCACACAATTTTAAAACAAAGACTTCTTCCGCTTTTGGAAACTCTGTACTGTAGTCATTTCCCTTGCAGAAAGTGTCAGAGATCTCACTGACAGATACGTAGACTAACTGTCCACCAGTACTGTAAGATGACGTACAACTATCTATCCATTGCTATGATGTTTTTCTCTGCACCAGGAGCATCCACAAGTCTTACCAAACCCTTTGGGCATACCAAACACATACACACTTTGTTGCCATTCTCTAAACCAAAACCAGTCCTTAGAAAACACATGTAATAAAGTATAGCTATACATGTTACATATGTAGACCACAACTTAAGGTATTTTAAAGTACTATGTACTGAGATACAACTTATTATCTTTTTTGGATTATTCTGACACAGGAAGAAGCCTCCAATGAAATGTATGTAGCAGCAAATGTAGAATGCTAAGCTAATATTGTTTTCAGTATGTTGCTTTATCTTAAATTACCAACTATAGCAAAAAAAGATATACTGTAATATACCACATGTTAGGGTTACACTAATGGGGGTCTCTATCCTAACCATTGGGATCTACCCCCATACTCCTATTGCTTTTAGGACACACAATAATTTCAGTCCACTCATGGATTCACAATGTACTGTATCAACGTAAACTATTTTGTGACCTCAACAACGTCTATACTTCATCAGGGAACTACACACTTTGCTATAACCAAACAACCTACCTGTACAGTATTTAGAGAACTATGTAAATATATATTTTTGAAGTAACAAAAATAAATAAACATACATTACCCCCAAACCAAGTTCTTTACAGATACCTGACCAGTTGTTGTTCTGATATTAGTTTCTAACCTTCACCTCTTAAATTGCGGTATCCAACTTTGCAGGCAAATGAAGGGTGCCATCTACATATTTAATGGTATCTGAAGAACTTCAGATTAATAAACTTTTTTTCTAATAAAAGACAAGTATTTTCAAATAAATTTGTTTAAATTCAACAGCATCATTTTATTCTAAATTCTTCAGGAAAATACAATGAAAAAAAATAAAAAATTTAAACCACATAACCGAGGACATTGATTGGTTCCCATGTAAATCATGAACAGTTTTGATATATAATGGATACCACATCTATTTTGGTTCACACATAAAATCTAAAGAAAAATACAGCGGTAAACTATAAAAAATAGCTGTAAGATTGATCTCTATGAAAGTCTATAGAAAAACAGTTAATAACACACAATTTAAAAAAATTATGTAATTCCAACTATAATTCCAATAAAACAATGTGTGCACAGACAGAAGCTGTTCCATAGACTTAATAAAGCACATAGATTAAAAATAGAGCAATTATTTTTTTACATTTTACAGTTGTATTTTTCTTTAGATTTTAATGTGTGTGAATCCAACCTTTAACTGGATACATGTAAAGAAATGAAAAGAGAAGTCTCGTGGAAGAAAACTTCCACCACAGGGCCGCCACGTCCCCTCTATAGCTCTATGGGAAAGCCAAAGAGCGCCCAAGTTTTTTTCCACTAGAATTTTCATTTAATTGCAAGATAGTTATGTTTGCGTAAACTATTTCACATAACTAAATACCTGGTACTGGAGAAAGTGCCAGTAAACTAGAATTCCTGTCCCTATGAAGCTGAATAGTGTTTACAAAGTAAGGGTACGTTCACACGGGCGGATTACCTGCAGATTTTCCGCAACATATTTGCTGCATGAAATCCGCAGCGGATTTTGCTATTTCAATGGGTCCAAAGGAAAATCTGCAAATCTGCCTCTATTGCGGATTGAAGTCAAAGGTAGCAAAATCAGTTGCAGATTTTCCTCAGCAAATACGCTGCGGAAAATCCGCAGGTAATCCGCTCATGTGAATGAACCCTAAGGGTCCGTTCACACATGCATATTTTTTGTTGCAAAATTGTTGTAGCAGATTTTGAAGTCTATGAGCAGCAAGATCTTTTGCAGCTAATCAGCAGCAGATCTGCAGCAAAAATAAGGACATGTGAACTGACCCTAAACCCCAAATGTGTTAGAGCAGATTTTGCTGCAGATTCATGGCCGGAGTTGAAGAGTTAAATCTGTGGCACTTCCACAAAAGAATGAACAAGCTGTTAACCTGAAAATCCGCAGCATGCAGACTTTTCCTTGTAGACTTTCTCTGTTACATGTGGATATTTTTTTTTTTTTATACTGCCACTTGTACAGTTTTGTAACCTGCTTTGGATTTGTGGCACAGAATCATCACTGCAAATCTACCCCTTCTGGACATGTAGGGCTTGGTCAGGGTTGGATATGTTTTTTTCCCAGAAATAGCACCACAGCCCACATACAAGTGGTGCAATCTAGTGTTAGATGTTTTTCTCTCTGCTGTAAGGAGGTCAATGTCCCCGTATGCCAGAAGTTACCATCAACCATTCCATTTCATTTCGAATGCATCTGAAGAGAACTCATTGATTTATAACTACCGGTATTTGCTTGTCACTAAAGACAATGGTCTCTGATACAGCTATGGAAGGCATATGGTTATCTCTCAAAGAGACCATACATCTCCAATAGTTGTCAGCAAAACACTCAGCCGACAGCCATTCCTCCCATCCTTCCTATATACATGCAAAGGGGAGAGGGTAAAAACCAAGATGCTACCAGACATTTCTGATGGTGGCCAATTTCCCTTGGAAACAAAAGGACTAGCACTGAATTTCAACAAGCTCCAAACTTCTTTCCAGGAACATTACTGACTTTGTTCTTATGCATATGGCAACAACTTCTCCACAACATACAATCCTTAAAGGGGTTATCCATGTTTTATTAACTTTTCACTATCGTGCCTGTGATGCCAAATTATGTCTTAAATGCTTTACCTGCACTCCATGTGTGTGGGGTGGATCGAACCATTTGTTGTATTTTCATGGTCACCCCAGGTTCAGCATTCCTCCAGTCTGTGGATAACTGTTGTCTCGAGCCTTTCCCAGGATCCTGTTCCACTCGAGATAACAGCTTATCACAGGGGGACTGCCTTCTTCTGGTCTTCCTTGATGACATGTGTGGTCTAGCTGCACATTCTGCCGCACCACCGTTCAATGTGTCCCCCACTGTCATGTGATCTGAGCAGGGGATGCTTTTATTGATGGCTTGGTGGAACGTACAGCTGGACACGTCATCAAGCGGCTGGCTTTTCAGCGTAGACAAGAAGAAGCCTAGCCCCCTGTGGTCAGCTGTTGTCTCAAGTCAAACAGAATCCTGGGAAAGGCTCAAAATAACAGTCATCCACAGACCGGAGAAATGCTGAACCTGGGAGGACCACAAAAAAGGGGTTGATCCACCCCACACATGGAAGGCAGGTAAATAACTTAAGACATACCTTGGCATCACAGGCATGATAGTAAAAAGTTAATAAAACCTGGATAACCCCTGATCCTGCACATATTTCTCAGGTTTATACTGAAGTCAGATAAGGTAACTACTTTAATAAGTAGATGCATGTATTCAGTGGTAGTCGCTACGTAAGAGATCGCCGATTTTGGTGAAACTGGCCAACAATCTAATAATTATTTGATGTCCCAACTTTCCCCTGACACATATGTGGGGTTAACAATATTTATTCATATTCATATTAGCACAAAATGTATGTTTCTACTGTACATGGGTAGAAGGTACAAGTTAAACAAGGCCATAGGTTAGGGTCACACGGAAAGACTGACCCTACAGTGTGCCTGCTGTGTATGCCTTCCTGCTTGCAGCGGCAATCAGCTGCTACAAGCAGACACACAGCGATCTGCGAGTCGCCACGCACATGCGCAGTGTACTCGCAGACATTGCGGCCGCTCCCTCTGCTCCCCGGGCTAGGCCGAGAGCAGCTGCGATGTGTGCAAGTACACTGTGCACGTACACTGCGAATCGCGGAACACTGTGTGCCTGCTCGTAGTGGCAGAATTGTAAAATACGCCGCGGATCCATTCCGTGTGACCCTACCCTTAAAGGGAATCGGTCAGATCTAGGTCATTCTCGGTGATCAAGGGTCAGTGCCGAGACGCAGCATGCATGCCTCCTTCCTACTCCACACCTCCCTGCCTTGACTGACTTAAAGGAGTATTCCGCCCCTAGACATCTTATCCCCTATCCAATAGGGGATAAGATGTCTGATCGCAGGGGTCCCGCCGCTGGGGACCCCCGCGATCTCGGCTGTAGCACCCTGCTGTCATCACTGCACAGAGCAAACTCGTTCTGTGCGTAATGTGACGGCATGTCCCCTCAAGACAAGTCTATGGGAGGGGGCGTTACGGCTGTGTGAAGGGGGCATGATAGGGGATAACATGTCTAGGGGCAGAGTACCCCTTTAAAGAGCTCAGCTTTCAGCACTGTGCCTTGGCATCAATCAGTCAAGGCAGGGAGGGTGGGGAGGTAATACGGTGTGCATGCTGCGGCTCGGCAAGGCCTGCTTTTCAGATTAACTTCAATGTATACATTCATACAGACTTCTCAAACTTCTATTGTAAAAAAATAAATAAAAAATTAGAATTAGTAATATAGTCCCTAAGTTTAAAAAATGAACATTAAATTTCCACTAATTAACTGATGGCTGATGGACTACGAAACATTATGGATTATCGAATAATCATATCACAATGTATATAAATTACCTGAAAGGGTATAAATACAGCTGAAAATACACCCCATATAATTTTTTGCACACAAACTATTCATAAAAAAATTGTATCCATTCATTTTATCTTCTTGATTCGGCTGTTTGTAAACTTCAAGATTGTTTTGGCAAAGTGACACTAGAAGCATTAATTTCTGTCTATTGAATAAAAAATGTAACAACATTTTTTTTATGGGACAAGAAAGGAAAGAAATACCAAGATACTGACATGGTGTAGTAAAGAATAATGGGACAGGTTAGGCAGTATACTGGAGCACCATGTTATGGTACACTGATTTCAAGCTTAGATCAACTGATTGACATATTGATAACATGCTTTATAGAAGGAGACCCTAATTCTTCTCGTAGGAGACCCATGATCTTTTGTAGGAGACCATAAACACTAAACTAAACTTTTCTGAACCATCTTTTTGTATTATTACATTAAACCAATACCAGGTCTATAAATAATTACCAGCATGGAAATTAATCGTAAGCTTGGAAAAAGCCCAGAGATCAACACAAACAATTCTTAAATTAAGATTATTTTCCCATTACATATCTGAAGAAATCTGTTAGATGTTTCCTTATCAGATAGTTGCGGTTGAGCTAAGATGATAATAAGGATAGAAAAGGAACAGCCAGGCTGAAGACGGAACGTACCCTGGCACAGAAGGAAAGCCGCTCGGTGGAGAGAGAATATATATGGGGATAACATCAGCTGTGTTACTACTTTGTACATACTTGTATTTACTCCCTGGACAAAGCTCAGAAAGTCTTCTCTGTGATATGTGTTAAAGTAAATTTGCACGTTCTTAACAGACTAATTCCTATGGAAACTTTCTCATTTTCTTGGCCAGTGCTTTCTCTAATATTGTGTGTGTGGGTTTGAGCCCTCCGGGTCAGCTCGGGATAACACTACACCAAAAATGATGAACTAAGATATCTATGTGGCAAAGACAGTAAGATTGTAATGGATGCTATATTGGTTACCAAAAACTAAAATAAGAATGCTTTATATTTTTATGGGTTCTATATACTACTAAATTCTTGATATTAAGGGGGATACACTCTATATTAAGAGAATAAAGCAATAGATCGGGAGTCTTCTCCAGCAACAAAGGGTAAAAAATTACATCCTGAGATGAGGGCCTTTGACTCCCTGCCCAGAAGCAAGGAATACGTTCCCATTTAACAGTTTGTATAAACTAACAGAAAGACATTATGATTGCAGACAGACCCCAGTCTTCGGCTCTAAAAGTTTCCTCTGAGCGGGCCAACGTTCAGGATCACTTCACCGGTAAATACATACAAAGCTGTGAAAGTGTCTATGTAGTACTAAGTGGAGTTTTTTCTTTACTATTGCAAGTTAGTAACAACATTTGCAAAGTTGATGTGCTGATGGCGTGCCAAACCCCAAATGCCCATCATGCTCGGCAAATTCAACACTTAGATTTATCCACTTGACATCAGAGATGGGGGTGAGGTAATAAGGTCTGGGTGAAATGGGGATATAAGGAACAGAATGCACGTACAAACGTAAACACATAATATTTGTAAAGGGCAGAATTGATTGAAATGTACCAGAACCATTCAGCCCCGGGGTCTATAAATCAGGACACAACATTCCCCATACTAACATGTTTGTGTAACTAGGAGAACACAATACACAATGGGTGTCTCAATCTTCTAATAGCATCATAACCACAGATGGAAGCTGCGGTACTGGTGGAAAGATGTAGGTACAGTTTAGTGTGCAGATTTTTAGCACCAAGAAATCCAAGGCACTCGAAGGATCCTAGACACGTACAAGGAATACCATTGGAGAAAGGTAGAGGTTCAAAATAAATCGCATCAGTATATACCGTAACAATATTTATAAACCTTATGTCCCTTTACTAATGGTGCAAAGGGTTATGGAAAGAATATTAGAAAACAGCTGGTAAAGACAGCTGGGTATAGCCTTTAGATACCGTATATACTTGAGTATAAGCTAAGTTTTTCAGCACGATTTTTCGTGCTGAAAACTCCCCCTTTGGCTTATACTAGAGTGGGAACAAATAAATACCGGTGGGGGGGTTGTGGGGGAGGTTGGGCCGGGCCGTTCATCTTCGCCCATCTACGCTGCAGGGTGGGTAGGGTGAGTCGGTTCGGGCCGTCCATTTTCACCGGGAGGCCCTCTTCTCCACTCCTGGCCGGACTCGGACTAGTGGCACTGCATTGCCGCTGCCGCACAGGGACGCCCTGACGTCTGCTGCGCACGGACGTCCCTGTGTGGCAGCGTCATTAGTCCGGGGCCGGCCAGGAGAGGAGAAGAGGGCCTCCTGGTGAAGATGGATGGCCTGGACCTGCTCACCCTCCTCACCGGTATGCGGACAGTCCCTGCAGCTACTAGGCAACAGGACCGAGAGAACTGGAGAGGTGAGTAGACAACGAGGGGGGCCTGTATGATGACGGAGGGGACGTCTGGATGATGACAGGGGGGATATTGAGAGGGGGTGATGATGACAGGGGAAGAGTGATGACGGGGGTCTGGATGATGACAGGGGGTGGTTGACAGGGGGTGATGATGACAGGGGGATGATGACAGGGGGGGTCTGGATGATGACAGGAGGGATGATTTATTTCCCACCCTAGGCTTATACTCGAGTCAATACGTTTTCCCAGGTTTTTTGGGGTGAAATTAGGGGCCTTGGCTTATATTCGGGCCGTTTTATACTTGAGTAAATACGGTAGCTGTTAATCAAATGCTTGTTCAGCTGACAGCTCCCGATTCCCACAAACACATGCCCAGCACCTCTGGTGGTAGCTTATCTCCTTAAGAACAAAAGCACTGGGCATGTGAACGCCAACATACCCGACCCTTCTCTCCAGATATCCGCTGTAGATAGATGGGAGGCTCTCCCATACATATTAGATTAGTCAAGACGATCCCATCAAAATTGGCTGGTCAGACTCACTTTAAAAAGGAATTCCAGTGATTGTTTTTTTTTTAGTTTCTCCTCATCCCAGCAGCGTGCTGTTTTTTGGTTGTTGTTGTTGTTTTTTTCTTAGCAAACTTCCCTAGCCCTGGTCCCCTGCTAATCTCGTTCGGCTGTGTCTGGTCCACTGAATTTTACACTACTTGCATCTTCTAAGCCCTAGATGCAGGACCTTCCGGCTCAGCCAATCACTGGTTGAGACAAAAATAACCCTTTAAAAGGACAAGGCCAATTTGATAGAGTCAAGCAGCAAGATAAAAAGGAAGAGAGCAGTGTATCTACAATACTGATCGTCCTTGGCAGTAAATGTAGGTAGACATTAGAAGGTACCTGTCAAGACGATCCAGCAGCAGGATATGCGTAAACTGGCCTGCATTCTCATAACCCGAGAGACACGATCAGGAGTCATAGGCTTTGCATGGGACTTCCGGCATTTCGACTTCTGATCGAGTCGTGTTGGGCTATGAGAATGCAGTTCAGTTAACACATATCCTGCTGCTGGATTGTCGTGACAGGTACCTTTTAAGGATTAAGCATGTTGACTATTACACTACATTCAATCTATTAAAGTATGTGGGCTCACTGTGGTTACTGCATGGTATATCTGAACGCCTTTTTGCTAGAATCCCAAAATATACCGGCAACTTATCTTCAAAACATAATGGAAACGGTGAATTAAAATATGTACACATGCAATGTTTTTTACTGGATGCCTCGGTATGGAATAGCAGAAAAGAAAAAAGGTGTAACAGCCTGATGAAGGATAAACGGAAGCTCTTCGGTACTCTGTGAATAGGGACCTATGTATAAGTTTGACTTATGTACTGTTACTTCTTCTAGGGAAAACCATAAGAGGACACTGAAAGCAGCTTTTTAAGCAGACTCTGGTCTTGAATTCTAAATCCAGTTGTAAGTAGTCCAACAGACTTCTTTTTAGCTGTCAAACTCAATGTTCAATCATGTGTTAAGTTAAAGGTAGACAGATCCCATTTGTAAATCATCTCGTAGTCTGGCGTCATTCTGTCACATACAGGCAGCAATGAGATGGGGGCTCTAAGTAAACTGATTAACAGACACATCATAAGTACGTACAAGCTACAAGTCATGTCAGATCGCACATCACTAATGCACATTTGAGCTGCTGGGTCCAGGCTTTCAGGAGACAGTGTATAACTGATCCTTATAAGAGGAGGCATCTAAATCATACACCTGTCATTGTCATCCAGCCACAAACTGAAAGCTAATGTAATACTTTCCAAAGTTTTGGAGTTAAATATGAAAGACAGATGGGCCAAAAATAGTAGCATATTGAATAGGAAGGGGTCTGTGTAATCTTTCTGATGTCATTTAAGAAGACATGTTTACATCATTGACAAAAGAACTCAATTCAACAAAGACAAAGCCGCTTTAAAACAAATGTCAGACTCCAATTAATCAAACAGATTAATAGTTTTTTTTTCTTCTTTAGATAAATATTTTACAACTGTGGAAAGTTTTGTAGTACATAGTTTTATTCAATACATGAGCCGCAAAAACCACAAATGTTAGACACTAAGCAGCTGTAGCAGAGACTGAAGGCCAAGGCTAGACAAAGGCTTCTGTAGAGCAGTGGGACCTAGAAGAACAACACATGAGATCACTCAAAGATAATCCAAAGGAAAAGTGCAAGAGTGGAAGAGTTTTCCGAAAGGCCCCACTTTTCAGATGCCTTTTAGCAAACAATAGCCGACACCTGAACCAATGCAAAAACCAATTCCTCCAGTTTTACATTAAACTGGTTTAGATGAATCTCACTTAATCCTGGATGACTTCAGACAAGATGTAAAACTTCAATTACAATAAACACTAGAGGTGGTCGGAAGACGAAAACAGCCGGGCAGAATGTGTAACTCCTATTGACTTTAATAGGTGTTTCATTACTAGTGTAGCACCGTGAGTGATGCTGTTCACTTAACTCAGAAGTTAAGGAAAGTGTAGCAAGCAGTATTATACAGTTTACGTAACTCCCGTTATCATCAATGAGCAGTATGCAGGTCATGTGAAACTATTTGCTCTGCTTTTTTTGGCTTTCCGGCCCCATTTGTTGGCCACAAGTAGGTTCCGAGGTGGATATGTGTGTATGCCATGAAGTCCAGAAGGGAATACCCCTTTAAATGGAATCAGTCAGCTGCAATTCATATTCCAAACTGCTGACACTGTTAGATAGTTGTTAGTGCAAGAAGACATATGGTACTTTTCTTATATCTGTTTATGCTTCCATTATGTTGAAATGGACTCTATTATCTGGTACAATGAGTCACAGAGGCATTCCCTAGCCCCATAAGTGCTGAGGAATAAAACTCTGCCTCGCTCTTTCTCCCTTCCCTGTCCCTGCTTGATTGAAAGTCAGGGCTCAGCCTTTAAATCCTGATCCTGAACTGTGCATATAAATTGTAGGCAGGTGCGAAATTTTGATACGAGACTTGGCTTCCAGCTGGCTGTCAATCAAGCAGGGGTAGGAAAGAGAGGGGGTGCCCCAGCCATCAGCAATTCAGTCAGGGCTTGGGAATGCCCCTTTCAGGGTCTATTCACATGGCAGAATATCTGCTTGCGGAACTCCACCTCAATTAAAGCCCATAGACTTCTATGGGATTCCGCACTCCCATTCACACTTCGGAAATTCAGAAATGTGAATGGGAGTGCGGAATCCCATAAAAGTCTATGGGCTTTAATTCGAGGCGGAATTCCGCAAGCGGAAATTCTGCCGTGTGAATAGACCCTGACTCTTTGCACCAGAGAAAAAATTGTGTCTCCTTGTACTAGCAACTACTTAACATTGTCAGCAGTTTAGGACATGAATTTCAGCTGACAGATTGTCTTTAGGGCTCTGTTCACATGTGTGTTGCGAATTCAGTTTTGTTTTTTTCATTACATGACCAGAAGTAAAGAACTTGTAAGTACATTTATGTGGTGTCCTTTATTTTCATTACAGAATATAATTTTTTTTTGTCAGTAATAGTTCATACACTGGATTAAAACACAGGATCTATTTCTGAGATTTTGATTTCTTGTATGAGAATGTTTTACAGATTTTCTGCTGGATCGGAGCAGATTCACAGCAGATTTACACGAAGATAAGCTCCACTGCGATTAGATGGGATTGATCCTCAGCATTTATGTCAGAAATAAGTGTCCGGCAATATCAGCTGCAAAAATCTATGTGGAAACTTTTCACTGCATTTGAACATACTTTAAAAAACTCCTTTCACAAGCAAAGAATGTGAACTTTCATGAGATTTCGTGTGGATTTTGAAAAAAAAAATCAGATATGTATATATATCCCTATATTTTAAAAATCTTAGAGAGCAAAAGTGAGAGCCACGAAAAAAAAAAAAAAAGAAAAAAAAAAAGCAATGATCCTGGATTGTGTGGGCTGCAAAACCTCATACATTCTCCGGCTGTATAATTTACAACCCAATGTTATTTGTGGCCTTTACCACAAATGTGCTGATCTCACAGGATTTTGAACATAAAAGTAAAAGATCTTGGAAACTTCAGAAACAAACCTATTACCTTAAACATCATCTGTTGTCACTTTCTGGAAACGTTTGATTCACCGACCTATGATAATAGTTTTACATGGAGTTTTACTTTTTTTAAATATTATATAATGCATTACAGGTAAACTGTTACAGGTAATTGCTTAAAATAAGAGGAAAATGTATGTAGGTTTGTAATTTATTATGTATTTCACTCCCTTTTTTTTTTTGTTTACATTTCTACTTGTTTGTCAGTAAATTAAAACAATGCCCACTCACGGCAGTGAGAGTTGACTTGCGGTAACCCAGCACGGCCACTACACAATGTACGGAACTGTCTGCTTCTGGCTCTTTTTACTATATATGCGGACGCCATCAACCAAAAGGTCCCAAAGATTTGGGGGTGGGAAATTAAGAGCCGGAAAACAGCTTAAAAGTGGATAAGACTTCAACACACTGTGGAAAATTTCTGCATGGAAAATGACCTATGGTGTAGTTTACCAACCCCTTCCAGCTACAATTTTTATTGCGATATTTTTTATCTCACTCTAAGGTCCTTAAAGGGGTTCTCCACCATAAGGTGATTTTAGTACGTACCTGCCAGACAGCAATGAACATGCTTAGGAAGGATCTGTGCTTGTCTTTGGGATAAATGGCTATGTTGTGAGATTACCATAACACTGTGGCTAGCTTTTTGCGAACTGTACTTCCTGTTTAAGTTTCCTTCTTTGCCTACAAATCCCATAATTCCATTTTCCTCCCTCCCACACATCAGCTACCTCACCCATTGAAACATAAATGAGCCGCACCCATTCAAAAGAACTGTGGTTTTCAATCAAGGTGCCTACAGCTGTTGCATTAGTTGCAAATTGATCTCTCTCCCACCAAGCGATCACTCCCCCCATTGAAGCAGACAGGCTCCCTGTCATCAGCTGACTAGTGAGTCACGTCTCTGCCGCATTGCAACCTGGGAAAAATCTGAGACAACAGTCATCTTGTAGGCTGTTAAAAATAAATATTGGGGTGAAAATCACATAAGAAAACCATCACACACAGGTACAGACACTATATTATGAACCACACTAACTTTACAGCCCCTGTAGTATAGTCAAATAAAAAACTATTCCTGGAATACCCCTTTAATATTTTTTACATATCCAATGAGTCATAGGAGGCCTCATTTCAAGTTGTACACTTTATCATATAATATATTTTAAAACTAAAAGAAAAATAACTAGTGGGGTTGCTTTAAAAAAAAAAAAAAATGATAAAATGCAACTGCACAATTTTGTGGAAGTTTAAAATTTTACTACTTTAAAACAAATAAAAAAAACATTTCTATAAAAGCAATAAAAAATTGCATTCAATTGTTATATTGTGACCTCAAACCTTTTTCCTATTTTTCGGCCTATAGAGCTACAGAGGCAAATTTTTTTTGCATTGTAAGCTTTATTGTTTATTGCTCCCATTTTAGGGTAAATGGTCATTTTCTATTGCTTATTATTCCATGTTTTGTGGGATCTGATTTGATAAAACCCCCACAATTTAGTTTTTTGCTCTTTTATGTGCACAGTAAAGAATAGATAACATATTTTAATATATTTAGGCTAAGTTTCCACTTTTTCTGGCAGCTTTTGGAAAACTGTCACTGCAGTTTTTGAGCCAAAGTCAGAAGTGAGGAGAAGTGTAAGTTCTTCCTTTATATGTCCTATTCCTGTTGAATACACTTTTGGCTTTGGCTCAAAAACTGCAGTGGCAGTTTTCCAAAAACTGCCAGAAAAAAAAAACAAGTGGAAACTTAGCCTAAAGGGGTACTTCGGTGGAAAACAAATTTTTCAAACTCAACTGCTACCAAAAAGCACCAGTTGATTTAAAAAAAATAGTTTTCCACCTTTAAACATTTATGCAAACAGGGATACAAATTATGTTAATTTATTGTAGTTTAGATTTATTCATTTATTTATTAACAAATAGGAAGAGGGGGGCGTGGCTTGGCGCCGTGAAATATGGCTGCGTGACTTGAGAGCTCCCGCTCCCTAGGGCCTTATATCAGCCCTTTCCTGTGGTGACCCTGCTGCTTTCCATGGGGAGAACCTCCCACCGACGCACCAAACTCTCGGCTACCCTCCGACAAGCTCCTGTGCCCCCAGGGGGGGGATCTCCCGCTACCTCCGGACCCTTAAAGCTACAGGCCCGGCGTGCCGTCCGCCATTACCGGTCCGGTCCTTGTTCACGTCTGCTGGACCTGAATCTTTCAAAAGGCACCAGCTACCGAGGGAGGCGTAATAACATCAGGGTGCGGGGTCTCCCGGAAGCCACTCGGGAGGAGGACCTCCATGTGACATTAGAATCCATATTTAACCTCATTTTGGGCAAACCGCCAACCCACAAGATCAAGTTTGACAGAGCCCACAGGGCACTCCGCCCCAAGTCTGCAGCGGGTTCCCTTAGAGACGTTATCTGCTGTGTGAATGATTTACAGCTCATGGAGTTAATTATGACTAAGGCCCGCACTCTCAAGAACTTTGACTTTGATGGAGCCCCTATCCAGCTGTACAAGGATCTCTCGTGGATTACCCTACACAAGCGAAGGCCATCCTGCGGGACCATCAAGTGCCCTAAAGGTGGAAATTTCCCTTTGCTCTCCATGCCCGCAGAGATGACATTCTGCTGTTTTACATTCCATTGCTGATCTGTCGGGCTTTTGCTCTGCTCTGAATTTGCCTGCCCCTCGGGGTGTGGACTGGGGCTGGACTCCTCCCCCTCCTTTCCTCCCTCCCGTATGGCAGCCTGTCCGGAACCGCCGGCCTGACCAGAGTCGGAAACAGTCATCAAAGGCCTCGCGGGGCTCCCCCCTGCACCCTCCTTGATATGTTTTCTGGTGTTCATAGCTGATGTTTGGACTCTTGTATATGAGCTTGCCCCTGTAATGTCCGTTTATTTGTTTTTGTATTTTTATGTTTAGGTGTGTATTCACAAACTAGTTTGTTCAGAGCAGTTTGCTTTTCCACCTGGATAGGGAATAGTTAATGCTCTGAGTGAATGAGAACTCGGGTGGAGTTATTTAGCCAGAGTTCTCCTGCATTCTGGTGCTGGTTATTGAGTGCAATACTATGTCTGTTTGTGCTATATTCTGACTACATATGCTTGAGCATTTACCTTGTATTTATCTTGTCTTTTTATCTGGGTTTTTAACCATGGTTATTTAGCATGCTCCTTGTATTTTAGTCTGTGTTACATTAGTCGGTTTTAGGATTATTGATGAAAGCAAAGAAGCCGCTTCTGGCACTACTGTGTGTGAACAAGCAGTAAGTGGAAGAGTATAGGCGTAGCTGCCGGCTATCACAGGTGCAGAATCAGGTAGTTTTAGGATTATGTTTGTTCGTTCAGCTCTGTCCGTGTTCACACTGTGTCTGAGTCTAGCTTGTACCCTGTGCTCGGTATGTTATATTCTAGTTCGGTATTCTGGTGTCTATTCAGACTCATCCAGTTCTAGTCTAGTGTTTCATGTGTTATATTTCCGTTTCCTACTGGGTTAGCATTTTGTCCACATGGTGGAGTGTGTCCACTGGCCCGTAGCCTATTTGGCTTTATTATATTTGGCTACTCCTATAGTGGAGTGGGGAGTCCAGTTTGTATGTTCTGTGTCATAGTGTGAACAGTGTCCTATATTTATATCCTGTTTGGTTGATATGATCTTTGTCCTTTGTACTTGTACCTGCTTGTGATAGTTCTTAGTAACTTACCTGTTCAGTTTAGTGTTTTGGCTCTCAGTTCTTCTGTTTATCCCCTTCATCTCCTGGATTCTGCTGTATACTCCTATCATGCCTAGTATTTTTCATTTTATCATGTCTGCCATTTATCTGATATCCGGTTTATGAACTGTTTATTAATTCACTCTATTCTGCCTGTTGGTGTTTGTGTTCTGTCTGGTATATCTGGTTGTCTAGTTGTTTTCCGATTCTGGCCTGTGACCGACTATGTATATTATGTGTTTGAAGCCACTGCATTTAAGCACAAGAAGGGACCGGCGCCCAGTTGTCAATTCATCATTTAGGATGGATGGGCAAGTAGGCAGGGAGCATCTTTTTAGGGTCAGTAAGGGCTCACTCTCCCTGTCCCCCCAGTCAGTCATGACAGTCCCTTTTTATGGTTCTCCCCTGCCTTATGAGGTATAATTCCTGTTTCTAACATCTGTACACCCTAATGGTTGTGTTCTACTTTTGACACAGCCTTGGGGGGCAGAACTGCTCCTTCTTTGGTGGTCTCCTTTTTTTTTTGTGTCGTTCTTCGACTTTCCCCTCTGAGGCTATGGCAATGAATTGTTTCCTATTGATATGTTAGTTGAATCTGTTTTTCTCATTTGTCTTGGTCTCCTCTCTGGCCAGATAGTCATTGGGGCCTCATTTCTGAACTCTGGGTCATTGTTTTTATTTTTTTGGTGTATTTGCTGTACGTTTCCGTTGTTTGTTTTTGTTTGTCTGGTCTTGTCTTGTGGCATTTCCTTTGGTGTTTGCTCATCCTCCCTGCCCCTGTTCTCTCTCCCTCCTTTTTTTTTTTCTTGGGCTCATTGGGATCGGATCTCTTCCCCTTGGACTCTACAATAGATGTCTGTTGGAACCAACATTGGCCACACTAATATAATAAGCAGTTTCTACATGTCTTTTCTCCTGGACCAACCAATTTTGCTTTCTGGGCTCTGGTGTGTTCTTCTCTCCTTGGTTTCCATCATGGTCATGCTACTAATGATTGCTCTGTTGCTTTGCAGGCCATTCTGTGGGAGGCACCTAAATCGGTGGTCCGTGGTCATTGTATTGCCCTTGGAACACATCTCAAGAGGGATGCCTTGGCTCGCTCCCGGGAGCTTCGTACTGAGATTTCTTAACTGGAGGCTTCTCTTTTGATTTCCTCTTCCCTTTCAGTGCTGATTGGTCGCGGCTCGCACTCACCTGGGTGATCTGGCTCTTTGGAAGGTTGAACGCCTTCTCCTCAACAGATGCTAAACAGTGGTTCTATGAGAAGGGCACTAAGGCCCATACTATGCTAGCCAGGCGCTTCTGTGACCGGGCCGCTGCCCAGTTTCCCTCGGAACTGAAAGAGACTGCTGGTACTCTTCATTATTATCCTGATACAATTTCCCGTCTCTTTCTGGATTACTACTCTAAACTGTATTCTCTTCCCTCACAGCGTCCGTCCGACGTGGGGGACAGTGATGCAGCGTTGCATTCCTTTCTGTCGCAATGTGATTTACCTACCCTCTCGGCTGCTGATCGAGCAGTTTTAAATGCTCCGATCACCTCCGAGGAGTTGGCTGAGGTTATCAAATCTCTACCTAATGGACTCTCCCCTGATCCTGATGGCTCTGTCTATCTGTACTACAAGACTTTTTCACCTCTCTCACTGCCTAGGCTTGTCTCTCTGTTCAATTCTTTTAGGGGGGGGTAGGATATGCCGCAATCTTTCTTACACTCCTTGATCACTCTTATCCCTAAACCGGGTGAGGACCCCCATGACTGTTCAAGCTACAGGCCCATCACCCTTCTTAATTCTGATCTGAAGCTGTTTACCAAAAATCTTGGCGGTACGCCTTTGTGGTTTTCTCCCTTCCCTGATTCATAAAGATCGGGTTGGTTTTATCCTTTGCCAAGGGGGAGATAACACTAGACGGGTGGTGGACCTGATAGACTTGGTCAATCGGTGCTCAGAACAGACCCTGGTCCTCAGCCTTGATGCTGAAAAGGCCTTTGAAAGGCTTAGATGGCCGTTCATGTTTGCTACTCTTTGGAAGTTTGGGATCGCTGGGCCTTTTCTGACTGCCCTACAGGCCCTTTACTCCTCCCCTACTGCCTCTATTAAACTCCCTCATGTGACTTCTCTAAGTTTCCCCTTGTATAATGGAACCCAACAGGGATGTCTGCTGTCGCCCTTGATCTTTGTATTGAGCCGTTGGCTGCCCTGGTTACGGGGGACCCGGATATCTCTGGGATCCTGTTACATGATCGGGACTTTAAGATCTTTCTGTTTGCGGACGACGTCCTCCTGACCCTTACATGTACTCGCCTCTCCCTCCCTGCTCTGTATCGGATTTTGCATTACTTTGGGGTGGTTTCGGGATTAATTTATCTATGACTGAGGCAAGGCCTTTGAATCCCCCTCCCTCTCTGTCCTCTCTCCTCCAGGCTGACTTTTCTTTTAAGTGGTCTTCCTTTGCTCCTAAATACCTTCGGGTTTTCCCAACTCCCTCCTATACCTCCCTGTATTCTGCTAATTTCCTTCTCTGTTCCGGGAGCTTTGGGGTCTTCTTGAGAAATTGGCAGTCCCAATATATATAGTTTTGTATATATATTTTTGGTCACATAGCGAATGTGAAAATGACGGTCTCCCTAAATTGTCATATTTTTTTGAGATATTTTTTTCTCTGCTATTCGCTCCCTTCAATCTGATATTTTTCGATTTATATTGGACACTAGACAACATCATTTGCTGATGTCTGTAATTATGGTGGGTAGGTCCTTTGGGGGTCTGGCTGTACCGGATGTAGCAAAGTATTATTGGGCTGTCCATCTCCGTCACTTGGCTGCCTGGTTCTCGTATCATGCATAGTCAATGGATGGAGTTTGAAACGCTATGGCTGGCCCCTGTTCATCCCAATTCCCTCCTTTGGACTCTCCCCCTCTCCTCTCCTTCTTTGGGTCCTCTTTTGAGTCCAATGGCTTTCTTCAGATATGTCTGGGGTTATTGTTTTAAGTTTAAACTTGTGTCCTTGTCTTCCCCCTATGGGGTCCTTTTTGTACCATCCTGATTTTTTACCTGGCCTTGACCTCTGGTATAGTGAGTGTATGGGGTACTAGGGGGCTCTTTAGTTTGGCAGATGTAGTACATTTTCATTCCCGTGCTCTTCTACTGTTTGATCAATTGGTGTCCAGGAATGGTCTTCCCTCCTCCGAGCGGTTCCATTATCTCCAGCTTAGTCATTATATGTCCTTTACCCTGGGTTCTACGGTTGTCTCTTTGCCTACGGGCTTTGAGCAAAAATGCTGTCGGGGTCCAAAGACGAAGGGTCTCCTTTCTGCTATTTATTCCATTCTCAACTCTCCATTGGGTGGTGCTGACCCTGCACATCGCTACATGGACCAGTGGGAGGAGGCTCTGAATACCAGTATTACTATCCCCCAATGGCGAGTGATTTGGGAGAGGGCCTCTAAGGCCTCGATTTTTACGGCTTATAAAGAAACGCAATTTAAACTGCTTATGGGGTGGTACCATACTCTTGAACTCTTCAACAGAGTGAACCCTTCTATCCCTCCACAGTGCTGGCTTGGGGGTGGGGATTGGGTCCACTTTTCCCATTTTCTGGTCCTGTCCGCTCATAGTGGGCTACAACATTTGTCTCATAGGGCCCTTACCAAAAAGCCATTTAAATTGCTTATGCACATTGTTTTGGCAGCCAAGACACTGATTTCTAAATATTGGAAGTAGACTGCCCCTCCGTCTGAGAAAGAGTTGTTGGCCCGAATCCGTGAGATCCGATCCCTCGAGTCTCTGACTGCTTCTCTGAACAATACTGTGCCATTGTTCTTCTCTATTTGGGACCCGTGGGATCGTTTTACTGATCAGCACCCTCCCTGAGTGAGCAGTCTACCTTTTTTTCCTCCCTATGTTCCCCTGTGTATTGTCTGATGTAGTGCGTTTTTTCTGTCTGTTTTGTGTTCTTTGTAATGTTGTTATTAAAGGGGTATTCCAGGAAAAAACTTTTTTTTATATATCAACTGGCTCCAGAAAGTTAAACAGATTTGTAAATTACTTCTTTTAAAAAATCTTAATCATTTCAGTACTTATGAGCTTCTGAAGTTAAGGTTGTTCTTTTCTGTCTAAATCCTCTCTGATGACACCTGTCTCGGGAAACGCCCAGTTTAGATAAGGTTTGCTATGGGGATTTGCTTCTAAACTGGGCATTTCCCGAGACAGGTATCATCAGAGAGGATTTAGACAGAAAAGAACAACCTTAACTTCAGAAGCTCATAAGTACTGAAAGGATTAAGATTTTTTAAAAGAAGTAATTTGCAAATCTGTTTAACTTTCTGGAGCCAGTTGATATATAAAAAAAAGTTTTTTCCTGGAATACCCCTTTAACCCCTTAAGGACTCAGGGTTTTTCAGTTTTTGCACTTTCGTTTTTTCCTCCTGACCTTTTAAAAATCATAACCCTTTCAATTTTCCACCTAAAAATCCATATTATGGCTTATTTTTTGCGTCGCCAATTCTACTTTGCAGTGACATTAGTCATTTTACCCAAAAATGCACAGCGAAATGGAAAAAAAATCATTGTGCGACAAAATCGAAGAAAAAACGCCATTTTGTGGCTTCCGTTTCTACGCAGTGCATATTTCGGTAAAAAATTACACCTTATCATTATTCTGTAGGTCCATACGGTTAAAATGATACCCTACTTATATAGGTTTGATTTTGTCGCACTTCTGGAAAAAATCATAACTACATGCAGGAAAATTTATACGTTTAAAAATCTGAAGTTTTTATCGGTATGATTTTTGTTTTGATCAGACTTTTTGATCACTTTTTATTCATTTTTTAATGGTATAAAAAGTGACCAAAATGCGCTTTTTTTGACTTTGGAATTTTTTTGCGCGTACGCCATTGACCGTGCGGTTTAATTAATGATATATTTTTATAGTTCGGACATTTACACACGCGGCGATACCACATATGTTTATTTTTATTTTTTTTACACTGTTTTATTTTTTTTTATGGGAAAAGGGGAGTGATTCAAACTTTTATTAGGGAAGGGGTTAAATGACCTATAACACTGCACACACTGATCTTTTACACAGATCACAGGCGTGTATTAACACGCCTGTGAACAGTGTTATCGGCGCTTGACTGCTCCTGCCTGGATCTCAGGCACGGAGCAGTCATTCGCCGATCGGACACCGAGGAGGCAGGTAAGGGCCCTCCCGGTGTCCTGTAAGCTGTTCGGGACGCCGCGATTTCACCGCGGCGGTCCCGAACAGCCCGACTGAGCAGCCGGGTCACTTTCACTTTAGAAGCGGCGGTCAGCTTTGACCGCCGCTTCTAAAGGGTTAATATCGCACATCGCCGCGATCGGCGATGTGTGGTATTAGCCACGGGTCCCGGCCGTTGATGAGCGCCGAGACCGACGCGATATGATGCGGGATCGCGGCGCGATCCCGCATCATATCGCGGGAGCCGGCCCAGGACGTAAATATACATCCTGCGTCGTTAAGGGGTTAATGGCTTCGGCCGTTGAGTATACATGCAGTGTTGATATGTTTGGTTATACTCGCAGTTTGTTCTAGCGAATAACTGTTTAATAAGTATTTGGACTGCCCTGCTTTCCAGATTCCTGCAGCATGATACCTTATTGCTTCATGTATATTTGTATTTTGTATTTCTATTTTGAAAAATCTTTAATAAAAATTTACAGTTGAAAAAAAAAAATAGGAAGAGGGGGTGATTTAAATTTTGATTATGCTTAAAATTTTTTAACACCTTTTCAGTGACCCTAGATGACTTTAACAATTGTTTGTGCAGTACACTGCGAAAGTTATGTATTGCAACATACTGTCATTTCTGTGCCCTCCTATTAGAAGCCTGGTGCCCAATGTTGACTTGTTGCGCTGACTTGTGACTTCTGTAGCCAATCACATGGCTTAACAAGTCATCACTAGAGGCCAGGATTACAGAGACCAGAATGGAACCAAGAAACTGGATCACCAGGGCATTAGAATGTTAGTTAAAAGGTGAAAAACTGCAGAATACTATCAGGAGCTTAAATTTATAGGAAATTGCAATGTGATTTTCTTGAAAATTTTCTCTCGTGAATATGGCTAGGCTTTCTGGCTATAAATATATAACATGAATGTTTCAATTTACAGACAGTAAGCAGAAATCTTATAAACAATAGGCTTGACTAGCAAATTCTGTGACCAGTTAACTTCATGTTGCTGCAGGGACTTAAATGGTGGCCTGCCAGATAGGAAGTCAAACAACTGAAGGCAATAATAAAAGAAGAAATACATTCTAATACTATGGACATGCAGTGACTCCAGGGAGACTATTACTACTGAACTGCCCCAGGAAATAGGAGCAAGGAAGTTACTTGCAATTCCCTTGTCTTAATCTCCATAGGTGGCAGGAAAGCAGATTTTTACTTTTCACCATCAGGCGTACCAATCGCACACACTTCTGTAATAACACATATGGCCGGATTGTTCATGTCCAAAATGCAGGCAGATATGAGAAACAGACTTGGACCTTGTGACATAAAACTATACAGAGAAAAACACCAAAAAGAAAATACACCCATTCATTCCGTCCCCAGAACATAATGTACCGAAATAGCTTGTACCTAAACCGCAGTCACTTTCAGCTAAGGAAAATTCACATTAACCAAAGCAGCTCGGTCCTCTTTATTAATCACAGCCTGTTTAATGTAAAATCCAGTGTTTACAGATGTGAGTTACCCGCAACCTACAGGAAACAGTGATGTCAGTGTATACACGCATGGCTTCAGTATATATTACGGCATAGCAACACGTCTTTCAAAGGGCATTCAGGTGGACCTGTCAAGGGTACATGTGGTGCCTTATCACATGATAAGGAGATGCTACGGAGATCAAAACTGAATTTATTCCATTTAAACTGTGCTGTATAAGCTTTTACTTAGACAGAATGTGCCATAGGAAAATGACCAATTGTTTAAATTAAGCTTTTAAGTTAAATAAAAAATTTTCAAACATTTTTGGCAACATATTTTTCCTATTTTCCATTTTATGTATATTATAAAAAACGATTAAATGTTGCCATTTTCCCTCTTGTCATTGAGCCTAATAATAAGCTGACATTTCCTGTTCTGTAGAGAAAACTTCTCAGCATTTTCCTCTTTAGGCTATGTTCACACAGCATAAATTCTGCTATGCCTCTCAAATTCTGTCCTGTAAAGCTAGCTGCGGAATTTTAGAGCAATTTCTGTGTACTCATAATTCTGCCTAAATTCAAAGACTCATTGTGCTCAATGGGATTTCGCCCAAAATTCTGCAAAATTTTAAGTGGTTATCCAGGAATCGAAAAACAGAGCTTATTTCTTTAAAAAATTCTACAGTGGAATCCCCATTCAATTCAATGTACAGTACATTTTTTTTTTTTGATTTTCTGAGCAAAATTTTTCAGCTAAATTTCACCATGTGAACATAATGTAGGCATACAGACAGGATTAGAGTGAAATAGACATCAGTGTATAGACAAGACGGGATCAGGCCATTCATAATAAGTGATGGTCACAGCTCCCCTCTTCCACCAACCTGCACAATGACCTATGCACACAGGTCACAGATCTTGTCAGGCCCGGACATACTGTCTCCTAGGGGCCATCAGGCTACTGTAAAGCATACCTTGAAATGCTGTTAACAGTGGAGAAGAAATTCAGGCAATATGGCTGCCCCCTTAATCATTTAGAATTGTATTTTATTTTTAAGGAAAGAACATTTTTCAGTATCTATATCAGTTAATATAAATTTTGGAGATATACTGACAAAAAAGCCAAAAAAGTGATCACTCCTGCCCATAACACAATGAAGGACACCTTCTCATGTACATGTCTAAGAGGTCAACCAAGTGCAGGCAGTGAGAGACATCAGTGGTAACCATAAATCTAAATGTGAGACACTTACCTAGATAGGGGATTGATGGGACCATCTTCAAACTACGAATGTACTCTCTTGTGCGCTTGTAGTTGTCCTCCTTCGAAAGCAGGTAATCCAGTTTATCAAACGTGGTCTTGTCCTTGCGATTCAGCAGCTGAGAGAAAACAAGTATAAAAGCAATTGAAACTTTATCAAAGTAAGTAAAAAGGCTTTTAACCTGGAGTAGAGGACTGTAAAAGTCTATGGTTTTGATAAGTGTTTTCCATCCATTTTCTGATGGCACATTCCCTTTAACCCCTTAAGGACGCAGGACGTAAATGTACGTCCTGGTGAGGTGGTACTTAACGCACCAGGACGTACATTTACGTCCTAAGCATAACCGCGGGCATCGGAGCGATGCCCGTGTCATGCACGGCTGATCCCGGCTGCTGATCGCAGCCAGGGACCCGCCGGCAATGGCCGACGCCCGCGATCTCGCGGGCGTCCGCCATTAACCCCTCAGGTGCCGGGATCAATACAGATCCCGGCATCTGCGGGAGTTCGCGATTTAAATGAACGATCGTATCGCCCGCAGCGCTGCTGCGGGGATCCGATCATTCATAACGCCGCACGGAGGTCCCCTCTCCTTCCTCCGTGCGGCTCCCGGCGTCTCCTGCTCTGGTCTGTGATCGAGCAGACCAGAGCAGGAGATGACCGATAATACTGATCTGTTCTATGTCCTATACATAGAACAGATCAGTATTAGCAATCATGGTATTGCTATGAATAGTCCCCTATGGGGGCTATTCAAGTGTAAAAAAAAATGTAAAAAAATGTAAAAGTTAAAGTTAAAAAAAAGTGAAAAATCCCCTCCCCCAATAAAAAAGTAAAACGTCCGTTTTTTCCTATTTTACCCCCAAAAAGCGTAAAAAACATTTTTTATAGACATATTTGGTATCGCCGCGTGCGTAAATGTCCGAACTATTAAAATAAAATGTTAATGATCCCGTACGGTGAACGGCGTGAACAAAAAAAAATAAAAAAAAGTCCAAAATTCCTACTTTTTTAATACATTTTATTAAAAAAAAAATTATAAAAAGTGTATTAAAAGTTTTTTATATGCAAATGTGGTATCAAAAAAAAGTACAGATCATGGCGCAAAAAATGAGCCCCCATACCGCCACTTATACGGAAAAATAAAAAAGTTAGAGGTCATCAAAATAAAGGGATTATAAACGTACTAATTTGGTTAAAAAGTTTGTGATTTTTTTTTAAGCGCAACAATAATATAAAAGTATATAATAATGGGTATCATTTTAATCGTATTGACCCTAAGAATAAAGAACATGCGTCATTTTTACCATAAATTGTACGGCGTGAAAACAAAACCTTCCAAAATTATCAAAATTGCGTTTTTCGTTTTAATTTCCCCACAAAAATAGTGTTTTTTGGTTGCGCCATACATTTTATGATATAATGAATGATGTCATTACAAAGGACAACTGGTCACGCAAAAAATAAGCCCTCATACTAGTCTGTGGATGAAAATATAAAAGAGTTATGATTTTTAGAAGGCGAGGAGGAAAAAATGAAAACGTAAAAATTTAATTGTCTGAGTCCTTAAGGCCAAAATGGGCTGAGTCCTTAAGGGGTTAAAGGTAATTCTGCTTACTCCTGACTGTACCTGTTCATGGCTATAAAAGTCATAGTCCAGTGTTTTCCAAACAGTGTATCTCCAGCTGTTACAAAAGTACAACTTCCAGCACACCCGGACAGCCAAAGACTGTCCCAGCATGCTGGGAGTTGTAGTTTTGCAACAAGTGGAGACATATTGTTTGGGAAACACTGGACTGTGACTTTTATAGCCATGAACAGGTACAGTCAGGAGTAAGCAGAATTACCTTTAAAGGGAATGTGCCATCAGAAAATGACCTAATGTCTAAATCAAGTTATTATGTTAAACATATTTGTTAAGAATTTTTGGTGATATTTTTTCTAATTTTCCATTTTACTAATATTATCTATATTATAAAATAATTCTGAAATCTTGCAGTTTTTAGTTTGTCCACTAGGCCTAAAACTAAGACAAGACTTCCTGTTCGGTCTAAGAAGATAATGGGGGGAGACTGTTAGAAAGTGATCTGGACAGCATTACGTTAAAGAATTCACCAGAAGATATAGAAGACAATGGGTGAAGCTCACAGCTCAGCCTTCCACTTCTTTTGAAATAACCTATGCAGAGGTAACAGAGCATTTCTAAATTAAAAGGGGTTATCCATGGATAGAACACACAGCAAATTTCTTCCAAAAACAGCACCTCTCTCTTCAGATTGTGTGTGGTATTGCAGTTCAGTTACATAAAAGTGAATGGAGCCATATTGTAATCCCACACAAAACCTGGGGACTTGCTGTTTTTGAAAAAAAATTTACTCTGTTTTCCTATTTTTGGATAAGTGGGAAGCCTATCAGGCTGAATTTGTGCGAGGGGGCGGGAATCCCTATACCCCTCGCACCTCTAGGCGGAGCTGTGTTAGGGGAGGGAGTATAAAATGTCCCTGCATCATGCAGGCGGGGCATACGTGACGTTTGAGGAACCCTCCCAACCCTCCCTTCTTCTTATCAACTCATCATAGGGCATGCCCTCTTCAGACGTGCCCTCATACGCGGTTATGGGCACAATTCAAGTTAGTCATTCTCATTGGTATAGGTTTAGGTCTGTCTGTAAGGTGCAATCTCTTGGTAAGTCAATATGTGTTTATGTATAAATCGGTAGTCAACTCTTGCAACCACGTGCACGGATGAAAGCCCTGAGCACAACTCCTTTAAAGCAACTCAGGCAAGATGGCTGCCTCCATAATAATGTACAAAAACTAAATAAAAAACAATTACAATCAGAAAATAGATACGGATAAAAATTAAAATGTTTCAGTATTTGGCTCTAGTGTAAAATAAAATCTATTTATTCACTTTAAAGGGGACTCTGGTTCATGAGTATTTATCCCCTATCCACAGAATCTTGTAGGTAGGGAATAAGTGTATGATGGCGGGGGGTCTCAGTGGTAAGACTCCCTGTGATTAGATATTTATCCCTTATTCTGTGGATAGGGGATAAGTACTCATGGACAAGAGTTCCCTTTTAAGTGAGTTTCTGGTGTCTATCAGACCACATCTACGCAGGGTTTTTACACTTAAGAATCTGCTTGAAAACCTTTTAGATTTTGAATCTTATTGTTTTCAATGGGAAACTAAAGCATAGTTCACACAGCTTGTATTTTTCCAACATAGATTTGACATGTTGGGATGTGAGTATTCCACACTGGGTAGCCTGGAAGTGGATTAGCAACAATGAAAGGGGCAATAACCAACATTAAAAATCTCCGCCAAACCCTGCAGCATGTTGTGTGAACATACTTTTACAATATTATGCATCATCTTGCCAGACAATAAGATCGTTCAGGATTAATAGAGTTCAGGGTTATTTTTTACTGACTCTGAGTCATTGAGTTTTTCAAGCTATTGGGTGGCAGAGCGAAATAACTTTATTGTATTTACACAACTTCTATAGTAACAAACTTAAGTAAAATTATATTTTCTTTTCTACTCACGTAAAAGGTTTTACTGACAGGAATGACATATTCTCAACAATGTATACAGCTATTAGCTACATTCACAAAGGCAGCGGATTTGTGAAGCTGTCAGAGACTTGGCTAATCCTTCAACCCTGGTTTAAGCAAATACCCATCAAATGGCTCTGACATAAAGAGACGACTGCAGATGAGGCAGATTCTGCCACCTTCATTAATCCCTCATTTATCCAGCAGTATCTGTCCAAACAAGTCAGAGTCTCACTTGCCTGGAATGTTTCTTAGCGAAAAGTTCTTAATAGTCAGACATGAGGTTTGTCTAGGACACAAATATCTCACTGAGGGGGTGAGAATGAGTTTTCCAAAGTTGATTGGCAACTATTATACATGGTCTACATACAAAACAAGTGTTAAATGGGCACTGCCAAGAAAAAAACCTTTAACACTTTGTAAAAACATCTTATCCGAGAAGTTGTCTGATCGCGGAGGTCTCACCACTGGGGACCCCTGCGATCACCGGGCCAGCAGTGGCAGCGTCCAGAACACGGAAGCTTGGAGCTTCCATGTTTGCGATGTCACTCCCCTTCCGTTCATGTCTATGGGAGGGGGTGTGGCACCTGTAGGGGGTCTGGCAGAGAGGAGTTCGCTCCGTGCACGGATGACTGGGGTGCTGCATGGAGACAACAGGGGTCCCATGATCAGACATCTTATCCCCTATCCAATATTGTAAGGTGCTGCGGAATATGTTGGCACTATATAAATAAAATTATTAATCTTATTATTATTAATAGGGGATAAGATATTTTTTCAGCGGAGTACCACTTTAAACATTTTAATTGGTCAGGGTGCAAGTGTTCAGACCCTGACCAATCACTAAAACGAGTTGGGAAAAGAGTTAGACCATGTTCACACGATGGAATTTCCGTAAAAGAATAGATATGTCGCATTTCCGGGTGGCCCTATCACTGGCATGTTCTGTCGGCACTCTGCTGTCTGTGAAATGTCCGCATGGAAATTTTCATAATACTAATAAATACGAATATTAACATAATACTAGACCAGTGGTCTAAAACTGTGACTCACCAGATGTTGCAAAACTTGGTTTTGCAACATCAGGAGGGCCACAGTTTGAGACCACTGTACTAGACACAACCTTCAAGGATATTCATTTCATTACACATCTACAGGTAACCTTGGATTTTTTTAATTGGCTTATTTGCAGACCCCACTGAAACCCCCAGAAGTCCCAGCATCAGGCACTGTAGGAGAACAAGTTGTTCTTGCAGAGCTTTTATTACACGTTAAGGAACACGTGCCGGAGAATCCGAAGTGGAAAGTACTTTTTCTGATGTTTGTATCACTCCATAAGAGTTTTTGGCTCAGCTGCTCCGTTTCAGGCTTAGGAAATGTGTTCACATGCTTAAAACAATTCTTAGAAATGAACAGAACTTGACAAGATTCATAAAGATCTAATATCGCAACAGCCTGGACGGCTCAGGGGAAACCTGACAGCTGCTCATTCCTATATGGCAAATGGGAATTTAGCACTGGAAGGACAAAGAAATTATATTGTGTTATTACCAGTTCTAGAATCAATTCTCCACAATAGAATATCTATCGAAGGAAAATATGATAATTTTTTATAGATGTAAAGTATGGACAAAATAAAAGAAAGCTTATTTTATATTTTAGAATTTTTTTTTGCAATGTTTACAGTCCTCTAGGGGACTTTTATAAGAAATCAATGCTATGCGGATCAATGCTATGCGATTGCACAGACTGGCACAGCACTGGCAGATAGTAAGATCTGCTATTAGACAAGTGTATATCAGGCAGGGCTTGGATGCATTTACAGCGAGAGCAAAAGTTAGCAAAAGAAGGAGTCAAACACCTACTAGAGGACTGACACAAAGCTGACAGATAAAGGAATCCTATGCTATTAGCCCAGAACAAAAGCTCGGTATTGGAAGAAATCCTTTGCTTCTTGGTGATCATGCAAATCATCAAGAAGTGAAGGGTCATACACAAGAAGACACAGTACTTTATGGCTGGCATAAAATTATGCAGTGAGGAAATTTTTCTACTTCGATTCAGATAGCACGAAAGTGACAAACCATGCATGTTTTTAGAGTAGCATGTAACTACTGTCAGTACACAAACTTCTCTGCTTTGAAAATGGCACAGTTATTTTGGAGTGGCATTATGCCTAGTAAGAATATTGGCTGTAACCCCTAAAACTATCAGTATGTGAGGTCAAGAGATTGTCATATGTTTATCTCATACATAACGTATATAAAACTCCCCTTTGGTCATAAATTGCTAAAAAAAAAATGCAATTTTATTACGGTATTTAAACATGGCCTCAGATTACACAACATGGAGTAAGAAATGATTCCAATCACCCAGGGAATGGTACAGAGGAGGCTTTACTGCTGCATGATGGGGGATTTGTACAAGTGAAAATTCTTACTAGAATAGGGTCTTGACATTATTCATGAATTGTATAATGTAAATATTAAGGTCTCCATACTGAACATTTGAGGGGTGGTGATTCTGGATGACTTTGGCCTACCGGGAACCCAAAGGTTTCTATACCAAGCCTGCAAGTCAAATGTGGCTCGATGGATTCAGACCAATCCACCTATAAGTGAATTCATTGCTAGAACGAACATTTCATCTGACTTGAAAGATGAGTTTACTTGATATAAAAATGTCTACACAAATACAAATCCATAAGAGGACGATGGACACACATTACTTAATATATACTAAACTTTTTCTCTATTCATTCCCATTGGTAGATCTGAACAATGTCTAATTGCTGTACTCGGCTATGTTCAGAAATCCTGCTTAAAGTTCTGGTGGTGTTACCATTGGGACCCTCAGCAATCATAAGTATGAAGCCCCAAGTGAATGGATCGCAAGTACACATGCTCAGCCACCGCTCTGGTGGCTGAGCATGAGTACTGTACTTGCGCTCCATTCATTTGGGGCTTCATACTTATGATTGCTAAAGGGTCCCAATGGTAACACCACCATCAATCAAATAGTCCTGTGGATAGGGGATAGCATTTATACTAGCCTAAATCGAAAGCAAGCCTTAGTGGGTGGGTGCGGCAGTACATAAATAGAAAGAGAAGTGTTGTTCATGACATGGCCGGAAATAAGAGACACGTATAGTCTGCCAGCGTCTCACATTATGCAATATTACCAAATAAGAGCATTCTGCAGGTCAAGGGTCAGGAACTTTAACATGATTCCGCTGGAGGCGGTGTTTACCGATCTGATCGGTCACCCATCCAGCTTATCATCTCTATCATGCATTTATAAGACACTCAGAGATCGCTCCATGCAAACTTTAGCCACGCATATTTTTGACCACTGGGGTACATTTTTAGGGGAGGAGGAAGTGACACAAACTTCTGCAGGGCTCGAGATAGGTGAGAGAGGCGGTAATGAGTGAAGACTGGAGAGAGATGCATTTTAAGATTTTGCATAAAGCGACATATGCCTTTCATTTTGCACACTGGGAGGTTCCCCCTCACTATTTGAGGGTTTGCCCTAAGTGTTAGTTAGATAAGGCTGACCTTATACACTGCTTGTGGCAATACATGGGAGTTACTTCTATGTGGGTTGCTATCAGGGATCTTATATATAGAGTGTGGCAAAGAGACATAGAATTGCAACCATTACACTATATTTTCCATTATATACCTGGCTCCTCATCCGATATGGCCCCTGTGGGCACGAAGGGCATTCATTTACTGCTGTTGTCAGGGGTAAAGTGTTTATTGCGTCATTGGCTCAAGGACACTGTACCATGCTTGACAGAGGTTACAGATTTACTGCTTAAAGTTCTGCACTGCGAATCCTTAGAGACGCTAAAAGACACTGAAAAGCATGCAAAGTCTTTCTTTATTAAATGACGTCCAGTAATTACACACATTATGCTAGATGGCGATAGACAACATTTAATGCACAAATATAGATGGACGACATGGTACACTTTGGAGGCTCTGAAGGGTTCACTTGGGCCTTTGGAGGTGCGGGACCCCCCTCGGGGTGACAACTGAGTACTTGATGCTGGTTCGCTACTTTGTGTCCCCTAATGGCCATCTTTTTGTGTATGGTTGTCCTGTATTGTCAGTCCGTCTCGTGTCTAGTTTTTGTATTTGTTCTCAGATGTGGTCTAATTATATAAAAGTGCGCACTGGTTAGAGGTTGTTTTTGGTTCCTTTTGGGGTTGTTTGGGAAAGGTGTGCGGGGCTATACTTGGGGGTATTTATTAATTTTTTGTTGCAATAGAAGCTCTGATATATAACTGCATGTGAAGCCCCGAAGCTCATGACACTATATGTGAATATCTGTTGGATAATTGCATATGTTATATAATGCAAGTGTACTTTTTTTGTCACTGTATTAACTTATGACATGTCGTGCAAGGCACTGTATTGTCATTCGCATTTGTGTAGGTTTTTGGAAATCTAATAAAAATTGTTATTTAAAAAAAAAAAAAAAAGAAAGAGAAGTGTTGGGGAGTCTGTTACATATATGAACACCGCTAAAAATAGGGATGATCTCCCTCTGAAATTACTGGGAACCTATTTGTGATGTTAAACATGCTGACATTAATCTCTGATGGCCATTGTTACTTGAAACTGGTCACTATAACATAGGTATAAATCTACTGGTTAAGCAATGTATCTAGTTTGATATCCATGTTTAACTGTATTATGGAGCAAAAAAACTAAATAAAATTAAAATTAGGCAAGAATCATTCATCTAAATACTAGGGTTACAACTGAGAGCAACCTCCATGTTTCTTTGTGAACACAGTTTTGCAATGGCTGCCGGTTGTCTGATTTAACTTTTCCATAGGAATACCATAAAATATGTAAATCCCAAGATTTAGCCACTCTAACTGTAAACTATGAATGCAAAAAAAAATAATAATAATAATTCTGTGACACTCGACTGTTATGGTGACTGCACATCTACCCTACAGCACTCAGGATCTGTAACAGCCAAGGAAATAAATTACTTTATTGGCTTCCAATACTTCTATTGTTTATAATATGTTCTGTGCTCATGATATATACCGTATTTTTCTCCCTATAGGACGCACCAGCGTATAAGAAGTACCCAATTTATAGGTGCAAAATCTAAAAAAATAAAGATTTTGAACCCAATAGTGGTCTTCAACCTGCAGACCTCCAGATGTTGCAAAACTACAACTCCAAGCATGCCCGGACAGCCGTTGGCTGTCCGGGCATGCTGGGAGTTGTAGTTTTGCAACATCTGGAGGTCCGCAGATTGAAGACCACTGTATAGAAGGTAATATTCACGTGTCCCCGCCGCTCCGGACGCGTCACCGCTGCCCTGGATGTTGCTCTATCGCTGTCGCCGTGTCCCCGTCACTCCGGAACGTCTCTGCTGCCAACCGGGTATCCTCGCTCTCTGTCGCCATCATCACGTCATTACGCACGCCGACGCACGTACGCGACAACGTGATGACGAGGAAGGAGAGCGTCGGCCATACAGGGGATCCCTAAACGGAGAAGACACCGAGGAGGCAGATAAGGTCCCTCCCGGTGTCCTGTAAGCACTAACCCGGCTATTCAGTCGGGCTGTTCGGGACCGCGGTGAAATCACTTTCCCTTCAGACGCGGCGGTCAGCTTGGGTGATGTCCTGTATTAGCCGCGGATCCCAGCCGTTGATGGCCGCAGGGACTGCCGCGATAGGGGTGTATTCGCCGTATAAGACGCACCGACTTTTCCCCCCCAGTTTTGGGGAAGAAAAAGTGCGTCTTATACAGCGAAAAATACAGTAAGTTATGATATATAGTACTAGGCAGACATAACTCTGGAGCATCCTGTAGGGAAAACGCAGCTCAGCAGTAGGATACCAGGGTGGTTTAAAGTCCTGGTCACAGAGCTGACAGCCGTGCCTGTAACACTATCACAAAAAAACAAAAAAGGTAAGGAGTGTTTCTTGTCGCATTGTTTATAATAGTGTATAGGAATAAATTACACAGAAGTCAAGAATTGTGGTAAAAACATGCCACAACCTAAACTCAGAGACACTGCTAGGGCCTGTGCTGGACTCAATAAGCTTCAGATTTCACACAGGGGTTCATATAGAATAAAACCACGATTCAGGAGAAGCAGCAAAATGAAAACATTTCACAATGTAATGCAGTAAGTGACCTCCTATTGGGGTGACCACCATCTACAAAACACACAGCATTGGTAATGTACTAAAGGGAGCACAGACTGTTTTATTCTGCTAAAAAAAAAACAACACATTGGTGCTTAGATGGTTTTTAGGAAACTGGAACATCTGGGGAAAAAAGCAAGGCAATACATTTTTTTTGATAGACTCTTAATGTAAGTGATGTAGGCAAGTCTTGGAGAAACCCCTGTGTGGTCAGATGAGACAGGTGCTACCCCCTTGAGAACATCCACAACATACATATGGTCGATGTCCACTAAGTAGGCATGAAGCGGGCTCAGGAGCTGTTACGTGCAAAACTTTTTATATAAATAAAGGGGTTGTTTTATGAAGACAAACATTCCTCCAGGGGTATATGGACATCACAGAAGGGTCCCCCATGCAGGACTCGCTCCATGAATACAAGACCCCCACCCACTGACACCAGATCATTGCAATGCATAAACAGCCATTCATTTTTTGGATGGTGCACTGGATTCTGAAGATGCTGGGAGCAGGTCCATAGTGTCCAGCAGTTGCATTTTACCTGATGATACAACTCCTTTTACCTACAGACCTTTACCTGGACTATACACAGGTGAGCAACTGCATATGTAATTTAAGAAAACTCATTAATAAAACAATTTTGTTACAGAACCCTGCGGAATGGGTAAATCTTAATATTTTATTAGTGCACGCTTAGATAATAGAGAGAAGTGGTACTCAGGAGGACCAGACACCTTTACTTATTATAAGTATAGCTTATTCATTTTAATAAGCATCATGTACATCTTAATTTCCCCTGTGGGAGTGCTGTTGGTAAACTGAACACTGACTGCTAGGTTCTCCTGTTTTTACCTGGAGGAAGACAATACGGGTCCACTGTAAACAGGCCTGGTGCAAGGATTTTTGCCACCCTAGGCGAAAGCTAATTCTGGTGCCTCCTTGACCCCGCCTATTGGCTCCTCCCAATGTATGGAGGCGCGCACAATTAAATGTTTTTATTCTCTAAACTACAAATTTGCCTTCCTTGTGAATCTGGTGCATACGAAAACCTGGAAAAAAATTTTTGGGATGTTTCCAGTGCTAGACTCTTTACTCCACCCCAATGCTAAATTCCAAGTATTGAACTGATTAAACTAGCTCCTGCGATAGCTACATCTGAAATGGATCATGGATGCTTTTCCTAAGATGGATCATGTGCCGATGGACAGGTGATCTGGGTGCCAAGGCTCATGTGTTTCGTCAGTCAATGTGCCTGCTCTGAAGTGTTTCCATGCATCGTGCCATTAAAGGAGCCATTAAATCAGAGCAGCAGACTCTGCAATGTCCAGCAATGTCAAGGCAAATATGGTTAGAATTTCACTTTAATCTCATAAAATGAATTATGGAAGGAAATTTATCCATGGCAGGAGGCTCTCGCTCTGATGTTATGGTCTGAATATCCCCGCTCCATACCATGCATCATTTAGGTTTAGCTCTGGTAGCCTGCATAAATATTGCCAGCACAGGAAACTGGACTAGTTCACAAAACAAGAGCAGCTTACTGACCTCCCCCATTCACACACCCCATTCCCTATTCACCTCTTCGTCCAGGTGAATGGGGCTAGTAGAAATCACTGTGCTTGCCACTTAAAATTCTGCATTAAATCTGCCAGGGGAATATACCCCAAAACTTCAGATTTTTGTTGCTTTACTTACAGTATTATACATATCCCCTATGTGTTTCTGTAGCCTGTGAAGTGTATTGCTCTTAAATTGGTTTCAAGTGTAAAAAAGAACTTCAAGGTTTTTATTTGTTTTTTGCCCGTGTCATGCACAATCACCATCACTAGTTGTCCAGAGCACATTTCCCCCATCTCTTGTACAGACTTTGGACTCCTGCTGGCCTGGCAGAAGTCCAATATCAGGAAATGCTGAGGGGGGGAGAGGGGGGGGGGGGGTTGTGCAGCCTTAGCCAATCATAGCTCATTTCACACTGAACTACTCTGAACTGTGTGTAGCAGAGTGAGGGAGGAAGTTCTCCCCTGTATGGCTTCAGATGATGTCACGCCTGCTGGGGAACGCCCCCTTCCCAGTCTGTGAATCTGACTGAGACTGAGTAGAAAATACAGAGCATTATCAAGGTAGAAAACTAACATAATAAAAATAAAGGCAGGGGGTGGTTTATTATGATGGGGGCAGTGAACTGGGAGGATTATAACATGTAACAAGAACATGAGAGGTACTCTTTAAATGAAACAGGTGGATTCCCACAAAACCCAACCTAATGACCTAAGCCACAAATTAATTTAGTCTTCTAAAAGTCGTTCCACTTTCCAAGTATCCCAATTTCCAGGAGAAGTCTAGAATGAGTGTCTGAACTATGCACTGCTTTGTATGTATGAATAAATGGACAACTGCGTTCTCTAGTTAATAGGGTATATCCGGATACACTATATACTATATATTGATAGATTCTGTCAGCACAAGAATGTACTTGGGAGAGTGGAAGGTATAGCGTAACAGTGTCCCGAGACTGACAACTGCTCTACTACATCTGTAACATGGCAGATAATCATAGAAACTTCCTGCTAGTGAATGAAGAAAAAGGCCTGGGTTTCCTCGTGTCTATGTCCCATTATATGCATCTGCACTGAATGTAAATAAAATCTGCTGTGCCGTGAAAATATTTCCAAGAGGTCTACACTGCAAACTGCTGAACACTGAAAGGGGTACTCCGGTGGAATATATTTTTTTTTTTTTTAAATGAACTGATGCCAGAAAGTTAAACAGATTGGTAAATTACTTCTATTAAAAATTCTTAATCCTTCCAGTACTTATTAGCGGCTGTATGCTACAGAGGAAGTTCTTTTCTTTTTGGACTTCCTTTCTGTCTGACCACAGTGCTCTCTGCTGACACCTCTGTAAATTTTAGGAACTGTCCAGAGCAGCATATGTTTGCTATGGGGATTTTTTCCTACTCTTGACAGTTCCTGACATGGACAGAGGTGTCAGAACAGAGCACTGTGGTCAGGCAGAAAGGAAATCCAATAAGAAAAGAACTTCCTCTTGCAGGACAAAGATGGGCAGAGATAATGCAAGTGGGCATCTAAGAGCACTGTGAGTTTTTTCTTTCTTTTTTTTTTCTAGCGGGAAGTGTTCTCACATAACATCCATATTACATAGTCTCTACTAACCAAACACTAGTTATACAATATCTGGCAGTCATCTGTTTCACTATGAAGGCCACAGAGCATTAAGTACAGTCAGAGCTGTGCCAATAGGCTGTAAACCAAAATCATCCAAACAGAGTTACAACACGACTCATGTACGTATAAACCCAGGAATCCACTTTAGAAACACAGTCAGGGGAACAGCGTCAGGACATGCACAGCTTTTTATGGCTCCCGCAGCTAGATAAATCTGGTACTCATTTAGAATTATAACCATAGATAAAAGAAAAAGTTATGATCAAATAGATTTTCCTTGTTATAGAAATGCAGATTACGTGACTTGTTATACTAAGTGCACAGATAAGTGTTCTCCTCATTGATAAGAGGTTGGACTCCTCTTTGATCTTTGGTTAAACTTGATGGTTATGTGTCTTTTTTTTCAACCGTGCTACCTATGTAGTTATAAGAAACATTTGCATGTTGTGGGTGGAAGAAGGATGTGGAGAATGTTTATCCGGTACTAGAAGGGGTTACATAGAGAGTGTAAATAAAGTTAGATGAACTGAGCACAGGAAGTTCTTAAAATATGCAATACAGCAATTTAGTCCCCTGAGGACAGATACCCGGGGCTGTGTCTATAAGGACACTGATATTTCTATCCACTGATAACCGCTTCTTGACTCTGCATTATTCTACGTTCACAAGGACAGAATTTCCAAGCAGGAATATTCCACTCAGAAATTCTGCAAGTTTTTCCACAGTTAATGGGACTCAAAATCCAAGCGGAATCTGTATTTTGAAAGCACAGAAACTGCACTTGAATTCAGCTGGAATCCTGCAAAACTGCGATAAATCCACAGACAGATTTTCTGAGCGGAATTTGAGCAGAATAGCAGAATCCAGGAGAAAAGTTCAGCTTGTAAATTCTGCTATAGGAAGGTAACATTGTGGTGAATTGAATTTATACTGTCCCATTCACACAGAAAAATTTCTACTGCGTAAATTCCACATTCTAGTTTCCGCCAAAAGACTGAACATGTCAATTCTTTTTGAGAATTCCACAGCAGAGTCCCATCGGAATCAATGGGACTCTTAATTCTGTACGGAATCTGTGGGTTGAGCGCAAATAATTCAGCATAAATTCTGCACAAATTCTATGCGGAATGAGCAAAACTGAAAAAAAACAACAACTGTAGACAGAAGAATGGTATTGGAGCGGAAGCGCAAAAATTCTGCCATGTGAACATAGCTTAAGGGTACATTCCTACCTGGTGTATTTTGCTGCGTATTTGCTGCTGCATATTTTATTTCCCATTGAAGTCAATTGGTAGGAAAATACGCACCAAATACGCAGCAAAATACGCCAGGTGGGAACGTACCCTAAAAGTGTAAAATTTTATCTCAAATACTATTTTTTGCTGCTTTTTATTTAGATGGTGTATTCACATTAACACTATCCTGGGCATATTTGATGCTCAGGATTTGAAGTTGCAGATTTTAGGCTGCAGATTGCAATGTAAACTATTAGACTGAACACAGCATCAAATCTGCAGCTTCAAAGCCTGCACATCAAATATGGATACTGTACCTGTGAATACACCCTTAAGCCATGTTCACATGTCCCTAATTTCCGTGAATTCCGCATTGGAAGCAGAATACCATTGTATTCAATAGGATTCTGGTGCGCTGTGCACATGGCAGAATTTTCGGGTCCGAAGAAAGAATGAATCTGTCTATTCTTTCTGCGGAATCTGCATGGAATGCATTGCGGTCTATGAGACGCTGCATTCCCATGCGGTCCTAGCGCTGGCATGTAATTCCGGCACCCGCAGTCTGCAGAGATTTGCCTTGCGGACATTCCGTACGGGTGAATATAGCCTTCGTGTAGGGTCACATACAGCGCATTCGCAGCATATTTGAAGTTGCAAGAAATATGTTGAGAAATACACTGCGTTTGTGCAAGGAGCAGACACACAGGGTTTTCCCCGTCACAGCCTTGTGTGCAGTGAGGTTCAGTGTTGGGACACGCGTCATAGTTATGTTGGTGCGCTCAGCCTGCCTTCAAACCTTACTGCACACATAGGGCTGCCGCAGGAGGGCCCAGTGTATCTGCACTAGCGCATACGCAGTGTATTTACCACTGCCTGGCAGATTTTTCACAGCATCAAACATGCTTAGAATGCGCCGTGTGTGACCCTACCCTTCAATTTACTTTTTATACAATGATGAGGTTATACCACACACAGTGTTAACATCTGTATACCGAACGAGTAGGGCATACAGACGTGGAACACATTCACAATACTTATACCTTGTACTGGCACAGAAAACAGCATTGTGCAGATACTTGTTTCCCTTAAGATCATTGATACATTACTGTATCCTGTCTAATATTCATTCAAGTATGTTGGCACAAGTGCTGGTAACCTGAGATGGCAGAGTTTATGCCCAGACATTCTTTGTGTAGATGAGGCTCAGCGAGGGTTCTGTACCTCTCTCTATGAATGGTCAACACTTGTGCACCAGACGACACAGCTCCGCTGCTTTGGTTACTGTCCATAGCAGAAGTTAGCAAACTGATGTTATCTTCAAACAAGCTGTGAAGTTCAAAGCCGAGCGCAGCTCTGGAGGTGGCGTACTTGGAATTGCTAAGACTTCCATCGAGGTATTTCTTCAGGTGCCTCTTACATTACTCATGCCGTCCTTTGTTCCCTTGTTGGCTTGACATGGTCTTTAACAACATGTGCTTTAGCTATACTGCCCAGGAGTGTAATATTAGAGCTGTGTTTCCCAACCAGGGTGCCTCCAGCTGTTGCAAATCCACAACGCCCAGCATGCCTGGACAGCCAAAGGCTGTTCAGTCATGCTGGGAGCTATTGTTTTGCAACAGCTGGTGCCACCCTTATTGGGAAACACTGTACTAGAGTGACCACAAATGTATCTAGAGCAGATCTGTGTTGCACCTAAAGCTGCAATACCACATACAGCCCCTAGAAACAAGTGGCACTGTTTCAGGAAGACAGCAGCCATGATGAGGCAATGTTTGGGGAGATCCATCACAGAATTTATTAAGTTAGGCAGACCTGAGCGGACAAAAAAAAATGCTGCAAACAATACATGTTCATCACATCAGATCCTGCTAAATGGATACCTGAAGAACCCTGAAAATTATTGGGGTCTGTCTGTGTTTTCTGGCCCCCCGAATGGAGCCTCCAATGTAATCTAGGCCTTATCTAATTCCCTACAACCCCTTTAAATTGATGGCCAACCCTGAAGAAATTGGAAGGACTGGATGATAATTATTCAGCAATGGGCTAACAGTGCACCTACTCCATTAAATCCTAGGTATATCTAGTGCAGTGTTTCTCAAGCGTGGTCCTCAAGTCCCCCCAACAGGTCAGGTTTTCAGGATTTCCTTAGTCTTTCACAGGATATAATTGTGGTGATGCCTGATTCACTGACCATAATGATATAACCTGTGAAAGACTAAGGAAATCCTGAAATCATGACCTGTTGGGGGAACTTGAGGACCGCGCTTGAGAAACACTGATCTAGTTCATCCCATTAGATCATTTTAGGTCTAGTAGAAAAAAGCAGGATCTGCTGGCATCAACTTAAGTCCATGTTCATATGGCTGAAAATGTGCTGAATGGCGGCTGGAAAACTATGGGCAGACATTCCGCATATTTGCTTGACTTGACGGAACTAGGACTGCACAGATATTTCTGTGGACGCCGGAATCAGAAAGTTTCTGCAGCAGAAATTCTGCTGTGTGCACAGTGCAGCAAAATCCCATTGACAGAATAAATATTCTTGCGGAATTCCACCCGGAAATTTTGCTGTGCCAACATAGCCTAATATTCCTGTTAGGATAGGAAAGCTGAGCTGAGATTGGTTACTATGGGTAAATCACTCCAGTTTTTGTCTGGGGCAGATTAATAGATCTGGGCCAATGTATTTAGAGGGTTACTAATCTTTGTATATACAGTGATACAACACTTTGCCTTAGTATTTCACTATAAAAAAAAATCATATATATATACATAAACAAGAGTATCAATTTATTATGAAATATTACAATGTAAGACAGGGAAACAACCAGCATCTTTTATCACTCATGAAGCATTTTGTACAATCCGCTGTACAACTTATCAGGACTTCAGTGGCGTCTCTGCCAAAATAATTAAGGGACAGATTTACATTATCCAGGACCCGAGCCAAGACGGCAGCCGAGTAACTATTTATAGGCAAGCGTGATATCGGACTCATTTGTTACATGTTGATAAAGGAGAAAACTTCTACAGAAGTTGTACGGGCATGAAGTTTATCTAACATAATAGTGGTGGAGCCTATGAATACTTAGGAATGTAAGTGATGTCATGAGCACTTATAGAAGATTTAATAATATTTAATATAATATTAAACGAAATATAAGATATTTTTGGGATATTATGCACTCATTGTGCATACACAAACCTCTCCAACATTCCTGTTTTTGTTCCTAATTATTTATTTTCATATTGATCACTTGGTGGGGAAGAAAACAGCACTAGTTAAATCTTCAGAATCTCCAGATTATCATAACCGATCTCTACGTGCAATGGATTCCGAAAATCTGTTGAGCCCTTACGCTTAAAAAAAAAAAAAAAAAAAAAAAAACAGAAACAGGCTTTTGCAGAGGCACAGATCTAGAGAAGGAGACAGAAACATTTCTCCCTATAGCTGCCACCCCATCAAACTAAGTAATCTGGGGAGAAGGGCCCTGGTAAGAGAGGAGACCAAGAACCCAATGGTCACTTTGAAAAACTTCCAGAAGGTCCAGAACCATCACTGCTGCCTCCACAATCTGGGCTTTAAGACGCCTCTCCTCCGTAATAACACATGAAAGTCACCTGGAGATTAGAAAAAAAGCAGCTAAAGGACTCTCAGCTTGTGAGAAACAAGATTCTCTGGTCAGATGAAACCAAGATTGAACTTTCTGGTCTCAATTTTGGGCCTCATGTTTAAAGGAAACCAGGCACTGCCCATCACCTGCCCAATACCATCTCTACAGTGATCATGGTGGGGGCAGCATCATGTCTGGAGGAAACCAGGTACTGCCCATCACCTGCCCAATACCATCCCTACAGTGATATTGGTGGGGGCAGCATCATGTCTGGAGGAAACCAGGCACTGCCCATTACCTGCCCAATACCATCCCTACAGTGATCATGGTGGGAGCAGCATCATGTCTGGGGGAAACCAGGCACTGCCCGTCACCTGCCCAATACCATCCCTACAGTGATCATGGTGGGGGCAGCATCATGTCTGGAGGAAACCAGGCACTGCCCATCACCTGCCCAATACCATCCCTACAGTGATCATGGTGGGGGCAGCATCATGTCTGGAGGAAACCAGGTACTGCCCATTACCTGCCCAATACCATCCCTACAGTGATCATGGTGGGGGCAGCATCATGTCTGGGGGAAACCAGGCACTGCCCATCACCTGCCCAATACCATCCCTACAGTGATCATGGTGGGGGCAGCATCATGTCTGGGGGAAACCAGGTACTGCCCATCACCTGCCCAATACCATCCCTACAGTGATCATGGTGGGGGCAGCATCATGTTGAGGGGACAAGTAGACAGTTTAGGGTTGACGGAAAGCTGAATAGGGCTAAGTACAGAGATATTCTTAAATTAAAAAAAAACTGATCTCAAGGGCTCTGGGCTGGGTTCAGCTTCCAGCAAGACATTGAACTTAAGTAAACAGATAAAACCACACAGGAGCGGCTTAGGCACAACTGCATGTCCTTGAGTGGCCTAGCCAGAACCATGAATTGAACCCAATCGAAGATCTCTGGAGAGACCCAAAAATGGCTTCCACTGATGGTCCTGAACCAACCTGACGGAGCATGAGAGGATCTGCCTGGCAGAAAATCCCCAAATCCAGGTGTGTAAACCTTGTGGCTTCATCCCAAAGAAGACTGGAGGCCGGAATGACTGCCAAGGGTTTCTTTTTTTACTTTACAATAAATTAGTAAAGATTTCTAACATTCTGTTATTACTCATTATGTGGTATTGAGTTCAAAATGAAGAGGAAACACTTGATTTTTTTTATTTTAGCTTGAGAAGCAACATAACAAAATGTGAAAAAGTGAAAAGGGTCTAAGGATTTTCCAAATGCATTGTATGTAAACTCAAACAGAGGTTTTTATGAGCCATGGCACAATATTCACATCCTAGAGCAGTGATGGCGAACCTATGGCACGCGTGCCACAGGTGGCACGTCGAGCCCCCTCTGTGGGCACGTGGTCATAGTTCGCCAGGCGGGGCAAACCGGGACATCCCTGTGTCCCAAAAGATCTTTTCGGGACACAAGGATGTCCAGTTACCTTTCTGCGCCCCCGTGTTAACTTTAAAAACGCAGGGGCCGCCGGGGGACTACAACCTAATGTGGGGGAACTATACTGCCTACCTAATGTGGGGGAACTGCAACCTAATGTGGGGGAACTGCAACCTAATGTGGGGGAACTACAATGCCAACCTAATGTGGGGGAACTACAACCTAATGTGGGGAACATACTGTCTACCTAAGTTGTTTTTTCTAAACTTAAACCTCAGTATTTTGATTTAATTGCTGTGCTGGCAATTTGAGGGGAAAAAAGTTGGCGTGCATTACGGTTTGGGCACTCAGGCTCAAAAAGGTTCACCATCACTGTCCTAGAGTATTAGACTACATGTGCAAACCATTGTAATTATGTCATAAGCTCCACCATGCTTACACATAGATTACAATGAAGGATCTAACCATCTACTATATATAGTACCAACCACTATGACTCAATGTCCATTATTTACATATATCCATAAGTGAAAGTAGTAATAGGTTTTTGTGGAATTATAAAAAAAAAAAAAGCTATTTGTGTTGCACAATTGTCTATTTACTACACATGTCCAAAAGGAATTACAGCAGACCACCAGAATATACAATTTTAATGAGGGATGTTCCAAAAATGTTATTTTATAGTGAACGCAAGTATTCACTTGATTAAAACAGATATGTTAAGAGAAGTGACAGGCCATTGTCTTAAGCACTGTATATCTGTTTCTTTATGGTAACTAATTATGGCCTATAAAGTTCTCAAATCAATATGTTACAACGGTATCTAACAGAAAGCATTAAATTATAGTGAGGGGCCCAATTTTGTGAACTTAATTGAGCGTTTCCCTGTAGTGCTCCCTTTTTAGGGTCCATTCGCAGCTGACTCTCCACGCAGTGTTTGATATACCAGACTAAGGCAAGATCTTATTCTGTGAAAGGGAAGACATTTTTGGGGTCTTATCATAACTCGGTGCTTTAATATGTATCCAGTGAAATAGTTAGGATTCTTTGAAATCACTTACTGTGCCCAGTTTCCGAACATATGTTTTTAGTATACATTTCCATAAAAAACTGATCAAACTTTCAGACTAAACAAATGCGTGCATTTAGTCTGGTGGTGGCTGCTTGATCTTTGTTTTAGAAGTTTAATATCCTATCACCAAGGAGAAAGTGGACAACATGTCACTCACACCTAATGCTCCCTATATACAAATCACATATAGAAGTCTTTTCACAGCTTGCATTCCATGCTTCGGGACAGTCATGTCTTCTCATTAAAGAGCTGTTCCTGCCATAGAAAGTGATGACATGTCACTAGCATATGCCATTCATTTCTGATTGGTGGGGGGTCCCAGCAGTCAACTGTGAATAGGGCTGTAAAGTAGGACTGCGGCCCTTTCTGAGAGACGTAAAATCACTTTCTTTGAAGGAATAATCTGTTTAACTAAATTAAGTTAAGCACTATGCTCACAAAGTTATAGGCTTATGTGGGGATCTTATAACAAGATTCCCAAAGCTTCTCTCTGCATATAGAAGCAATCAAGTAGGAGTCAGTATCATCGGCAGTCCTATGGACAATGAATGGAGCAGCAGTGGGCACACTCAACCACTGCTTCATTCAGATGGGAGCTTCGGAAATACAGTTAACTCAATGGGTAGCAAAATCATACTGTACTGTGTGAACATTCCCTAAAGGAACACTCCAGGCAAGACTGATTTGCTGATCTATTGCCCAGTGCAATAGATTCTTCTGAATCCAGATATCATGCTCTGCCCCCTAAAGCCCTGCACTGGGCAATAGATCAGCAAATCAGTCTTGCCTGGAGTGCAGATCAGTTTTACTTGGAGTTTACGGTCAAAATCACATGCATAAGATTTGTTGCAGAAATGTATAATAACAGTCCTATTCACCTGAATGGAGCTTGCAGGAATGGTGGTGCTGGTCAGCAAAACAACCCCATTCAGATATATGGGAAGGATTTTCAGTCACAGAAATACCTTGAGGATATGTTCACATGGCAGATTTTCCATAATTCTGCACAAATTCCATCAGCAAAGCTTGTTAACTGTGGAATTGCAGAATTCCGCTGAAATCACAGAATACAAAATCAAGCTCCATTGACTTCAATGGGATTCTGACACTGAATTTCCCATAATATAAGACTGGTCTTATATTTGTGCAGCATGTAGAAAGCGGAATTTCCACCACAGAAATTCTGAATGGGACTGCAGAATCCCATTAAAATTCCATCAATTGGAACATTAATTTCCGAAAGCTCTGTGGGCGCTGGGGGGGTCGGCCATGCCCCCCTCGTGAGGTCATGCCACGTCCCCTCAATGCAAGTCTTTGGGAGGGGGCGGCGATTTTTCCGCTGTGGAAAATCTGCACCAAATCCGCTTGTGTGAACAGACCCTAACACAGTGTCAGTTTTTCTTGAACTGTTAGGGTTTTATTATGTGGCCGATAATCTAAACGTAGTGGTCTCCAAACTGTGGCCTATCAGATGTGGCAAAACTACAACGGGGAGGGATCGATCACTGAAGATTATTTTTGACATATCAAAATACATATACCTCCTCGTATAACAGGGCCCCTAATTTAAACTGACAATTTCTGTCTTTGTAAATGTACATGCTTTGTACATGCTGAAAATTGGTGGCTGATTGCCAGATAATTCAGAAGTGACAGATCCACTTGTCACTGGGCCTGTATTTATATTCGCTTGATCATGTTTATTAAAGCCAATATTATTTCTAATTTTCTCTACATCCATATTTGTTATGTTCATTTTAATGTGAGCAAGAAGTTTGTTACGTTTCCAATTGACAATGAATTACTGGAACATTTTAGTGCCTGCAGAAATCACAGGTTACATTAACCCCTTAAGGACCAGGCGCATTTTGGCCTTAAGAACCAGGCTAATTTTATTTTTGCATTTTCGTTTTCATAACTCTTATTTTTGCATCCACAGACCCCATACAAGGGCTTGTTTTTTGCATCACCAATTTTACTTTGTAATGACATAACTTCTTTTACCATAAAATGTACGGCGCAATATTATTAAATATTATTTTTGTGTTGTAAAATTTGAAGAGAAAAACGTAATATAGCTAATTTTGGAAGGTTTTGTTTTCATGGTGTACACTTTATGGTAAAAATGACATGTTTTCTTTATTCTGTGGGTAAATATGATTAAAATGATACCCATGATAGATGCTTTTCTATAATTGTACCACTTAAAAATCTCACACTATTTTAACAAAATTAGTATGTTTGAAATTGTCCTATTTTGACTACCTATATCTTTCTCATTTTTCCGTATACGGGGCAGTATGAGGGCTCTTTTTTTGGGCCGCGATCTGTAGTTTTTTTATCTGTACCACTTTTGCTTCGGTTTTACTTTTATACATTTTTTATTACGTTTACGCCATTCACCGTAGAGGGATAATTAACAATATATTTTGATAGTTCAGACTTTTACGCAACCGGCGATACCAAATATGTTTATAAATTTTTTTATTGCTTTTTTGGGGGTAAAATGGGAAAAACGGATGATTTAAGTTTTTATTGGGGGAGGGGATTTTTCACATTTTTAAACACTTTAATAGTCCTCATAGAGGTTTATTTATAGCAATCATTTGATTGCTAATACTGTTCAGTGCGATGCATAGGGCATAGCACTGATCAGTGTTATCGGTGATCTTCTGCTCTGGTTTGCTCGATCTCAGACCAGAGCAGAAGATCCCTGGAGATGGACGGAGGCAGGTGAGTGGACCTCCGTCCGCCATTATGGATGATCGGATCCCCGCGGCAGCGCTGCGGGCGATCCGATCATCCATTTAAAGTACCGCACTGCAGCAGATGCCGTGATCTGTATTGATCACAGCATCTGAGATGTTAATGGTGGACATCCACGTGATCGCGTATGTCCGCCATTACCGGCGGGTCCCTGGCTGATGATAGCAGCCAGGACCTTCTGGGCATGACGCGAACACCGGTACAGTGCTCGCGGTCATGGCGGAGCATAAATGTACGCCATGGTGCGTTAAGTACCACAGCACCATGACGTACATTTACGTCCATTGTCATTAAGGAGTTAATAGGATGAGGACACAGAATGTAAATTAATGAGCCACGTGTACACCATTCACACGTCTATTCTGGGAATGCTGAGACAGAGCTTTTACACTAAAATAATATTTGTCATGTATTGATTTCAAGCTCAAAGGCTGCGCTTTATTACAGGGAGACCTAAAGAAGTGAGATCTGACAGATTCTCTACAGCTGAGAAATCCCACAGAACACAGATTAATAGGAGAGAAATGCTACAGCAGTATATAGGACTTACAGCCCAGGTCTTGCTCAGTCTGAAGATGGGCGCACTCTGCAGCGCTGACACCACCGACATCAGAGAGTGGAGATTGTTCAAATCCAGAAGTTTCTAGGGAAAAATACAAAAATAATAAACTATTATGAATACTATTGCTTAAATTTTATTTTTGTTAACAGATTTTATAGTCCTTTGACTCCCAGTACAGGAATTGCAGTAGTTCAGAAAAATTAGGAGGAATTTTGTACTGAAAATCTGGGAATTCAATCACCATTATCCAGCGGTATTATACAGTACTTGCAGGAGTTTGCAGACTACAAGATGCAGGAAGATTGGTATTTTACCATATTAAAAAGTTATTTCATGATGGTCTGTCATCACTTAACAATCAAGGGGAATCTGAACTCTGAAGGGACCCCCTTAAATTCAGAGAATTAATTTATTACAGCTCATTTGAATTGGAAATGATTGGAAATCAGTACAGTTTTCAAATCAAAAGCCATGTAGTTTATGTAAGTATGAAAATACCCTGAGGGTAAGGGTCACATGTGCCGTATTTTGCTCCATATTTTCAGCAGCTGATTTTGCTACCCATTGACTTCATTGGATAGGGAAATACGCAGCAGCGAATACGCAGTTGGACCTTCCCTTAGGGCGTATTCACACACCCCGGATTTTAAACTTTAAAGGGGTACTCCGTCCCTAGAAATCTTGTCTGATGTCCCAGCAGCGGGACCCCCGCGATCTCGGATGCAGCATCCCAGACATAGGGTGCATGGAGCGAACTTCACTCCATGCCGGATGACTGGTGATGCGGGGCGGAGGCTCATGACGTCACGGTCATGCCCCGCTCGTGACATCACAGCCATGCCACCTCCCATAGACTTGCATTAAGGGGCTCTTAACAAACGCTGGGTGCAGTACAGAGATCGCGCGGGAGACAGTGGCGGGACCCCCTGCGATCAGACATCTTATCCCCTATGCTTTGGATAGGGGATAAGAAGTCTAGGGGCAGAGTACCCCTTTGAAGGGGTACTCTGCTGCTCAGCGATCGGAACAAAATGTCCCGAACGCTTAGAGCGGGTACGGAGGGCTCGTGACATCATGGTCCCGCCCCCTTGTGACGTCACAACCCACCCCCTCAAAGCAAGTCTATGGGAGGGGGCCGACCAAAACGTACAGTGATACACTTCTATACTATTTACATAGACAGTAATGTGAAAAAAAAGACGAAGAGGAACTAAACTGGGTGAATGTGTTGTATATGATTGGTCAACAAAAGTCATATGTCTAGATATACGATTCTATACAATATAAATGTATGAACTATATATCGACGGATTCAAAAATCGTGACGTGAATTACCCCTTTAGGTGTATTTACATAATTTTTACAACGGTCTAGTTCATACGATTTTATACCTAAAAACTGTATAGAATAATATATTTATTGACTTCTATTGACAAATCACATTGAACACATAGAACCGTTTTGGTCCGATTTTCAGATGATTTTTAAAAATAAAGCGGACAAAACATGTGAAAACATTCTAGCATCCGAATTAGAGATACCATTTTTAGACACACACGATTTTGTCTTTTTGATATAAATGAAACAAAAAATATACAAGCTGTATTTATAAAAAAAATAATAATATAAAAACTAAAACATTTGCAAGTAGCTGTAATAAAAAATATATGTTTTGTGTACACAGATCCTATGCAGGCCTGTAAACATGTGTCTTCCAACCCCCAGCTATATATATATATATATATATATATATATATATATATATATATATATACACTGCTATACATAGGCATTATGCAGGGAACAGACGGAAGAGCGTCTGACTGTACAATTTATTGTATTCTGTAACAATAAATACATACATGCGTGTAGTGACCCATTACCTTTTATTTCATATATGAGGTTCCCACTAGTTTATATACATGTAAAAGGGCATTATTTTGCGCACATTTTTGTAGGGAAAAAAATGTAGAAATGGTAAGAAGATTAACGCATATTTGTCTCTACAAGATGCTCAAAATTAAACATAATAAAACCGGTGATTTATAGACGTAAATAAGTTCCTGTCAGAAGAATTTACTTTTCGCAGCTTCTGTGTTTATATTCGTGTCAGTGGATCAGCGAAACTGTTACTAATCACCATGAATCCCCTAATGAGCTTTGATTTGCAATAATTTATGAGGCCGATCCGAGGCTGGATAAAGAAGACAGCTGCTTAAACTGCGGCTTGGGGCCGACGCGATTCGCAGCTTTTATTTGTATAATGCAGTGTTTCCCAACCAGGGTGCCATCAGCTGTTGCGAAACTATAACTCCCAGCATGCCTGGACAGTTGTTGGCTGTCCGGGCATGCTGGGAGTTGCAGTTTTGAAACAGCTGGGGGCACTCTGGTTGGCAAATACTGGTATATGATTCGCTTAATTTTTTACTAAACATGGGTGTTCAGAGCAATGAGGGTCATGGTAGAATCTCTGCTATTTTGATGACACTTCTAGAAAGCATCGCAATGACACCTGATTAAAATACATGAAGCATTACATTTATTTTTAAGGTGGCCATAATTTTATCGGAGGATTTGGAGCTCTGTATCAGGGGACATGAAATAAACTCTGCACCCTGTTAATATACAGTAAGAAATATTCAGCACAAAATGTTGGACCTAAAATGATGGGACCCTACTATGATCTGTACAGAGCACGGCAATTCACCCATCTTCGGAATGCTCCAGCCCCTTCACGGGTGAGACATGGGGGTCCTACCTCAGTGGGCTGTCACCCCTGTTTGTCTCCGAGGGGAGTCCTGAACGTTCACAGGACAGGTAAATTTCTGGGTCCCGTACAGGAGATCGCGAAGAGTCCCAGTCGGACTGCCCTTGATCAGAAACTTATCCCCTATGCTATGCATAAGGGATAAATATAGTCCCCCCATGTAACCCTTTAGCTTTCCCACATTTAGAATACATGCTTGCTTCGCTGAGTGAGCAGTTTGGTCTGAAAACGTGTTGCCTGCTTAAAGGGGTACTCTGGAGGAATAAAAATGTTTTCAAACCAACTGGTGCCAGAAAGTTATAAAGATTTGTAAATTACGTCTATAAAAAAAAATCTTAATCCTTCCAGTACTTATCAGCTGCTGTATGCTCCACAGGAAGTTGTGTAGTTATTTGACCACAGTCATTTGTGTAGTTATATGACCACAGTGACATGGACAGAGGTGTCAGCAGAGGGAACTGTGGTCACACTGGAAAGAACTACACAACTTCCTCTGGAGCATACAGTAGCCGATAAGTACTGGAAGGATTAGGATTTTTATATAGAAGTAATTTACAAATCTGTATAACTTTCTGCCACCAGTTAGTTTGAAAACATTTTTATTCCTCCAGAGTACCCCTTTAAGCAGGCCATACATTTTCAGGCCAAACTGCTCACTCAGCGAAGCAAGCATGTATTCTAAATGTGGGAAAGCTACTGCCAGACACTTGTCTGAGAACAAAAGAGTTGAGCATATAAAAATCCAACATGTCTGATCTCTCTCTCCCCTAAAAATTTTTATCAATATTTCCCTATTCAGGAAAATATAGCTTCCAGCGTTGCATTAACAGCTTCTGTAAAGGAGTCATAATCATTTTTTTTTTCACTATTTAAGCATTGAGAAGCCAATAGCAATGGTTAATTTTAAACAGGTTACAAGCTACCGGGATGCATACAGGACTACTGGGAAATCTTACGGCATTTAAGGAAATGTACTGCACTTTACACAGCATTTACGGGCTTCTCTATTAATATGTACAGGTTGACAGCGCTTTACAAATCTCCTGGTAACATTTGTTCATGTTTTACTTGATTTATAGATCATTCCATATGACATATTTCCATAGTGGATTCATGAAAATTACATTGAGGATGTTAGAATAAATGAAACCAGAAGACACAGATGTTGTGTCCCCAGTGTAGAGAACATAATGAAGAAATCAAAATAACAAGCCAAATACAAGACCATGGTATATTTCTACTATTAATAAACTAAACCCTGTCTAAAAGTCAATAGTAAACAATTTCGAAAAAACATTTTTGGTGGCCTTAAGTCATTTTATTGTATTCAGGGAAAGCTGGGTGATGATCAATCCTCACCTTGGCTATCTTGATAAAATGGCTCAGTATTTCAGCTCTAATTTTTAGAGTCTGTGTTGTTAGGATTTCCCGGACAACCCAGAAACTGACCTAAAATGAAAGAAAGTAAAAGATTAAATGAGCTCTGAATCAAACACTTTTCTATGTTGTACATAACATTTCTAATATACTTCCTAAAAAATGTTTTTATCAAATTTTTATAGGAGTCCTGGCTTATAAAAAAAAAAAAGACCACTAGGGGTCCCCATACATCCAGAACATAATCCTATCCGGCTGCACCATCAACTTCGTCCCAGCTGAAGCACAGGCTGGGACAAAGTCAAGGAAGTGAGGGTGGTACTAGCACTCCTCTGTGCTCACTCCTGTCCTATCAGACTGCAGCATAAAAACAGAGAGGAGGGGTTACAGAGCAGCCTGCAGTGATTGGATAAAGAGTACCAGTAGAGAACAGCAGACTCAGGGAGGAAGTGAATACATGGTGAGTGAGCATGGGCTCAGTGCTTGCCTCGGACATGCCATTTCCTGAGCAGTGCATGTCGGAATGGGTGGGCAGCAATACAGATGGATTTGTGAGCCAAATACAGAAGCTAGACAAATAAAAAAATACATGTAAAGAATCTGCATGACCTTGTGAATAGACTATATAAGCATCATTATTTTCTGTGATATGACAAGTATGCTTTAAAGATAAAGGAAGTTTACACAATAAAGTGCCTGTATTACGCTTTTGTGAAACCTGCCTTAGTATTGGTTTTCAGACTACAAACTGCACATAGTACATAAAGATCCTGATTTACTAAAAGTTATTTTTATTGTGTTTAGAATGTTGTTTCAGACTTGTATGATTACACTCTCTGTTTTTGCAAAGGTCGGGAAAAGAAGAGATAACGTTCTGGCCATCTTTTGCTAGGTGAGAATTTCCAGCCATATATTAATACAATTTTAGGGTAAATTTCTTCGTCAATATGTTGGGATGGTCCGAAATTGTGAAGCCATGCCCCTTTTTCGAGATATCCAATTATTGTGGTGTAAAAGTCAGGCGTTTTATTTTTTAGCACAAATTCTGGCACAGACACACTTGTGGCGCACAACCAGATATTAAATCGGGGCCAAAAGAGTCGATGTCCAATGGATTTAACTGAAGCATCTACTCATCAAACTTTCTGTAATAGGAAAAATAAGTACAAAAGTTGCGGTTTTAGTGCAGATTCCTTTATTTATTCTGTGGTAGAAGCGCTACAGTTTTGAGAAAATCGTAACTAATTAATTAGAAAATAAATAAACCTAAAATGATTTACTTCAAAGCTGCAAACCATTCCACACTGTATCATTAGCCTCTCATCCTGCTGTTTTCCCCTCCGTCCCCTGTACACAGAGCAGACGTCTTGTTTCTCATTAATAGTGAGATTTTCATTTTTTCCAGGCGATGTAGAAATGAGCTAAGACCAGATCAGCGGCCAACCACAGATTAGCGTGTACAGGCTCCGCTGTCTACGTCAGTCACTCTGCGGCTGGGGAGGCCTTCTCTGGGCCCCTCATGTATTATATAACAATGATCTGCTGCTGACCTCTGTGTTGTGCGGCGGCTGCTTTCCAAAGTCTCATTTCTAGGATTCATTTGTCATTGAATTAATAATATTTCATATATGTTCAATAAGAGAATAAAAAATATATTTTCAAGATGATTAGAAAAGGTTGTCCTCTACAACTCCCAGCAGGTTCTGACATCATCTCTTCAGGCTACACTGATATCTTCAGTCAATAAAACATACTCCTTCTGCAGTAAAAAAAAATTATATATATATATATATATATACAGAAAAGTTTTTTGTGGTACTGACCACTGCATAGGTTAGGTCTCCCAAATTTTAATTAGAAAGAATTTTCGTAAAGGGAACCTTTAAAATATTGCTTTTAATTTATCCTTTAAAAAATATACAAAAAACAAAAAACAAAATAATGAATGAAAGATTTTTTTGGAAAAAATTTTTTTGGAAAAAATCTTTTGAAAAATTATTTTCTTGACCGCCACCAGTGTATATGATTAACTTGTGTTCAAACAATGTTCATAATTCCGTAATAATTCTGAAAGTTCAAACAATGTTCATAAGTTCCTGTGTGTTAAAGGTCTATCGATCAATCTCAGTATCGGTGCCTATTCACATAGGTAGCCGCTGTGCCTGCGTTATTCTCCTTTTCTTATTTCGATATGTAATAAGCGCATCCACATTGGAATACCAGTACAATACAACAACAATTCCGTAATATAGTGCTGTGTTAAATTGCAATTAATCTCATATTTGAACAAATAACGGCTAAATTAAATCAAACAATAGAGAATATAAAAATATTTAAAGAAGATTCTACATTTTCAAACAAAGAAAAAATATTAGAAGAAACAGTATCAAAATTTGTGGCATATATAAAAGAGCGGAAACATATACAGTTTAAACGCGATCTTCAGGACTTTAAAAATAAACAAGAATACGAAATTTTACGTAATTCCGGGGCTCAACCTCAAGAAACGGATATATCATCCTCTGAATGCGAGGAATCTGACCCTGAGAGACCACAAAGCAATTATTATATTCCAAGAGGTACAAGAGATAGAGGATATAATAGAGGTAGAAGGAGGGGAGCGAGAGGCCCCAGAGGATCAAGAGGAGGACGAGGTGGTTTTTTAGACAATCCGTCGAACATATCCAATTACCTGCTCAGGAGTGGGGCCCAATAAATATACAGGGCACAATAGGTACAACACATAGTGCAAACACTTCAAAAGATCTGCAAGTTATAAATTTATCAGGGAAAATACTAAGTGAGGCTGAAATGAATTTACTAGCGAGAGGACTCACCTTTGTTCCCACAGTAAAATTCGACCCATTTATATGGGTTAAAGATTTAAATTTGTTTACAAGAAAATTGAAATGGAGGAAATATTTCCTCCAACAAGATCAAAAACAAAGTAGAGAAATGGGGTTAGAATTAGAGGACATACCATTATTTCACAACATGGTCGATCTAACAAGAGAAGCATCGATGGGTGAAGGATTGGGGCCATTCACTAAATTACATAAAAAGAGTACAAGACCAGCCCCTATTGGAGACTATAGCAATATAGAAGTGTTTACAGATGTTGTGACTAAAGCGTTGAGATCCCTGGACCCAAGATCCAGTGTACTACAAAATCTTACTAGGGCAGAAGAACAGGCACTGAGAACCCTGGAGCGGGATTCCTCCCTGGTCATCAAACCCTCGGACAAAGGGGGAAACATTGTATTGATGACCAGGGATGAATATAAAAGGATGTGCCTCGATCTACTAGATGACAGGCAATGCTATCAGCGTCTGCCGGAAAATCCTACTAAAAAATTTAGTGCTGAGCTATTACAGATATTGAATGAAGCTAAAACAGAGAAATTGATAAGTAATGCCGAATATGAATATCTAAAACCAGACATGCCACAAACAGCATGCTTTTATACTATTCCCAAGATACACAAAGGGTACCCCCCACTGAAGGGAAGACCCATTGTGTCAGGAGTGGATAATTTGACGCAAGCCCCAAGTCAATATGTGGACCAAGTACTTAGACCATTTGTATACTCATTACCATCATATGTACGGGATACAATGGATGTACTGAGAAGACTCGAGGGGTTAGTACTTGAGGAAGGGTCCTATTTGGCGTCTTTGGATGTAGAGGCGCTATACTCGAGCATCCCACATGACTTGGGGCTTCAAGCCACAGAGTCCTTCCTAAAAACTAGGGGACTTCAATACACTCCACACAATGATTTTGTCATCCAATTGCTATCATTTGTCCTTACTAAAAACTATTTTGTCTTCGAGGGGAGGTCCTTCCACCAGCAGCGTGGAACAGCTATGGGGAGCCCCTGCGCCCCCAGTTACGCTAATCTATATTTAGGCTGGTGGGAGGACCAAACCGTATTCGGAGACGAAATGATCGAATGGACACAACATATCAGTTTATGGATACGATTTATAGATGATATCCTGCTAATTTGGACGTCATCCAAAAGCAAATTTGAAGAGTTTGTGCAAAGTCTGAATAAAAACGCATTGAATCTTAGATTTACCTACACAATTAGTCAATATGAAATTGAATTTTTGGACATTAAAATAAAATTGACAACTAATAACAATATTGAGACCACGCTTCATAGGAAAGAGACAGCTACTAATACCCTTCTCCGGTGGGAGAGTCATCACCCTCTCCCCCTGAGGAAGGGTATTCCGACAGGACAATACCTACGGGTAAAGCGCAATTGCTCAAGTCTTTCGGAATTTCAAACCAAAGCTATGGAGTTAAGACAGCGATTGAGGGAAAGGGGATACCCCAATAAAGTCCTGAAAAAAGCCTATCATAGGGCCCTGAATAGCCCTAGGACAGAACTTTTGATTCCAAAACCTAAACAGGAGGGAGAGGAGATTCTCAGAATAATAGGTAACTATGATGTTAAATCGAGGGAGGTAAAAGAAATTTTCCAAAAATATTGGGAGATCCTGAAGGCAGATAAGACACTGGCAACAGTGCTACCAGAAGATCCCTCTATAACATATCGAAGAGGTAGAAGTTTAAAAGATAGACTCATTAGAAGCAATTTGGAACCAGAAACAAACCAGGAGACCTGGCTAAAAACGGGAGCAAAAGGTACCTATCCATGTAGTGGATGCATTGTATGCCCACATATCAAAAGGGGTAATCACTGTATGAGTGCTACTAATCAAAAGTCATTTCCCCTGAAGCATTGGGCAAATTGCAACACGAAAGGGGTGGTCTATGTGTTGAGTTGCCCGTGCCCGGTCAACTATGTAGGTAAAACATTTAGAACATTGAAAAATAGGGTACAGGAACATTTGGCTGATATAAGGCATCGAAGAGACACCCCAGTAGGAAATCACTTCTCATGCAGCCACGACGGTGACCCTAGAGAACTTATGGTACAGGTACTGGAAGTGGTTAAGCCCCCAGCCAGAGGGGGGAATTGGGATAAAATTCTCTTGCAGGTAGAAGCTAAATGGACATTTCTTATGGATTCAGTCAGACCCAAGGGATTGAATGAATTCATAGCATTTTCAAGCTTCATTTAAATGAGAAATAAATAATCCCTCCCCCAACGTCCCTAATATACTCCCTAGAAAGTAAGAAAGACCAACAAAATAAAGTAAATAATAAATATATAATTTTTCATAGTTATATTGGATCGGTCAATGAATTTGCAGCTTCTTGGTAACAATGCGAATCTCCGTATTAATATATCATTGCAGCCTCAATAAATCCATCTAAACAAAAACTGACAGATTGGTTAGAACGTGTAGCAATACCCTAACCCTGACCAGAATACACTCCCCCATACACCTGGTCCCAATCACCTTCTCTGCACATAGACACGACAGGTAACTGACGTAGCAAGCAGTGATAGGTAGAACCAGAAAGGAAGGAGGGTGGAGTGGGAATGACGTCCTATTTAAGGAAGATACAATGGCGGCATTTGGTGCTGACCGCCATCAGTGTCGGACATCAAACAACATGGCTCTATACTTTTGATGAAAGAAAATGGCCTAATATGGTTCCTGAAGACCTGGCAAAAGAAACGCGTCGAACCTAGACAATGTGAACTGCATCCTTGATCTACACCAGGTTTTTTCTTTCCATTTGCACTTTTTTCTATTGACCTCTCTAAAACAAGATATAAGGCAATGCATGCATGCAAAGTGTAAATGGATTCCTGTGGGAAAGGAAATATGATACTAAGTGAATAATAATTACGGAACACTTGTATAAAATATATCAAATATGCAAATGGATAACAAAAAGAAATAAGTGCATATTTAAATATATCAATATGATAAAGGTCATAAGTTGCTGACAATCGCATTATAGACTGTGCATACTAAATACAACTACAATTAATGACTACTAACGTTTGAACTCTACAAATTATTAAACTGGATAATATCCTCATATCTGCAATTGGCTCCATATACGCTGAACAATATGTGTGACCGCAACACAATGTGAATAGAGTCTTTACGTACTCAGAGGTTTATATGCAATCGTCCAATCATACCTGAATCTATTTGTGCATGAGTAACAAAAAGGCTACAAATTGTGTGAAATATGCATGTGGTGATTTATTGGTATTGTGATGATTGATGGGTTCACATACATAGTAATATACTCACTACAAGTAATAGTGAAGAATCGAGGTGTATGAATTACACCCTGAGTATTCACTATATAGAGCTCCACAGTGCAGTGAATATATACACCTCAGTATAATAATAATTAACAGATAACACTGTATGAATGAGGTGCTGTGGTGACTGCGAATGTCTCATGTAGAGGGTTAAAAAAGGCTGAGACATGAATACATCAATGTGAACAGAAAGCTAAAACCTAATAACGCAGAGTGGATATTAGAACTACAAAAATAAAACAAATACGAGGACGAACAACCAGGACCGTATATATTCATATGTGAATTAAATTGATCCCAATCGGAGAGTGTTATACAGTGGAGGATATATGCCTCAGCCGGTGATAAAACGATTTATTTAGGAACTTTAATCTGTAAACTATTCAAATATTACAACCAGTAGGAGTGTGAATAAGCACCTATATAAGGTGTTGGACATACGCCCAGAAGGGCAATCAACCGGCAGCAGTGTGAACAAACACATATATAGGGGTTCGTACATATACCCAGATTGACGATCCATTAGCAGGAGTGTGAACAAGCGCACATACAAGGTGTTGGATACACGCCCGGGATGGTGATTAACCCTGTATACCAATGAACACACTCATGTGGAGTATAACCAATATATCGCAACCGGCATGAATGTGAACAAGCATATAGCAATATGAGATTAATTGCAATTTAACACAGCACTATATTACGGAATTGTTGTTGTATTGTACTGGTATTCCAATGTGGATGCGCTTATTACATATCGAAATAAGAAAAGGAGAATAACGCAGGCACAGCGGCTACCTATGTGAATAGGCACCGATACTGAGATTGATCGATAGACCTTTAACACACAGGAACTTATGAACATTGTTTGAACTTTCAGAATTATTACGGAATTATGAACATTGTTTGAACACAAGTTAATCATATACACTGGTGGCGGTCAAGAAAATAATTTTTCAAAAGATTTTTTCCAAAAAAATTTTTTCCAAAAAAATCTTTCATTCATTATTTTGTTTTTTGTTTTTTGTATATTTTTTAAAGGATAAATTAAAAGCAATATTTTAAAGGTTCCCTTTACGAAAATTCTTTCTATATATATATATATATATATATATATTTTTTTTTTTTTTTTTTTTTTGTGTGTGTGTGTGTAGGGTTAATACTAATTTGTTCAGGTTTTTGGAAAAAGATGGCAGTACGGTATGGTAAAACCTACAATTAAAACTGCAAAAGTGGTCTTTTAGAGGGGTGGTCTTCTTAAACAATTTGGCCAGTAAGCATATATGGAGGAAAGGGGGGAGGGGTTTTCTCAGGATGGGTTCACACTAGTGTAAGACAGACACATTTTTTGGGTCTGTAGAATGTGCAGACCTAACAACCACGGGTCTGATGACCCAAAGTGACAGCTGTCAGTTCAGGCCACCAGACCGCATTCAGACCCAGACTTGCTGCCATAAGATGGATGTAAAAACGTGGCTGTATTAGGTAAGTGTGAGCGCAGCCTCAGGGAGATGGTCTTTTGGAGAGCTATAACACTGGCATAAAGTTGGCAGCCATCTTGGTAATTTTATTTTATTGTTTACAAATGTTGGTACTGCGAAAACTTCTGCTATCCGAAATTCTCAGCATGGCCCGAACCCAAATATCTGTGCTGGAAAAAAAGAAATCAATTCCCAGAGAGCGTCTAGCAGTTTTTCTCTCACATCTGTTTTTTTTAAATAGCCAAATAGTTTATTGTTTTTAGGGGGGCAGGGGATGAAAGACGCTTCCAAGTGGCCGATAGTAGTTTTTTCCACTTGATGGAAGAGAGAGAGAAATTGTATCCATGTGAAAATGACCTAATTGTGTTGATCCATCTGAATTTAAAGGGGTACTCTGGCCCTAAGACATCTTATCCCCTATCCAAAGGATAGGGGATAAGATGTCTGATCGCGGGGGTCCTGCCACTGAGGACCCCCTCAATCTGTCATTCAGCACCCACCTTTTTGAGCTCTCTGCAGCGCTGGAGGTTCCGAGTGTGCAGCATGACGACCACTGGGCCAGATTATCGTGATGTCACGCCCCACCTCCTCAATGCAAGTCTATGGGAGGGCGCATACCCCTTTAAGGCATTGAACCAAGTAGTTCTGCTAAGACAAAGTAACGTCTTATAGCCAAGAAGGTCTGATTGCCTAATGTTCAGCAGCAGATAACTGGTGACAATAAAAGTTATTGTTGGTTACACTAGAAATGGAAGTTTGAGAGAACACCCCCCCCCCCCCCCCCCCCCCCCAGGAAATAAAATTATTTTTGGAGATCTCTTCCTAACCCTCATTGCTGTCTCTATTACAGAATACAATATTAAACCAGCGTGACCACATCCGTAAAGATTATCCACCAGTGTTTCCCATGTGTTTCAGAGAAAACTAAAGCCCACCTGACTGTGAAGTGCAAGAACAAAGATGAAAATAATAACATGGGCCCTGGTTCATCATGTCAGTATGTACTTCTAGGTAGGGCCCAGGGCAGCACTGAAATCATCACTGTCTGTAATGTCCGTTTCTGTGCTTTTGCATTTTTTTTGCTTTAGGTCCTGTTCAGACATTGTTTTTGTGTCTGAACAGTTTGTGCCAATTCTCCGTGGTTAGGGAAGAGTTAACCTCCAGCCCTGGGAGTGTATAAAAGGCCTCTTAACTGGTTAACGACCAAGGACGTGTATACGTCTAAAGAACCCTGTGAACACTCCCTGGTGGTCCAGTGGGGTCGATTAACAGTGGAGGTAGCCAGAGGGCTTACCTCTGCTCCCTTGCCGGTCCCGTCTACAATCTATGCTGCTACCTAATGTGGGGAAACTATGCTCCTAATGTGGGGAAACTATGCTGCCTAATGTGGGGAAACTATGCTACCTAATGTGGGGAAGCTATGCTGCCTAATGTGGGGAAACTATGCTGCCTAATGTGGGGAAACTATGCTACCTAATGTGGGGAAACTATGCTACCTAATGTGGGGAATCTATGCTACATAATGTGCGGAAACTATGCTCCTAATGTGGGGAAACTATGCTCCTAATGTGGGGAAGCTATGCTCCTAATGTGGGGAAACTATGCTCCTAATGTGGGGAAACTATGCTGCCTAATGTGCGGAAACTATGCTCCTAATGTGCGGAAACTATGCTCCTAATGTGGGGAAACTATGCTCCTAATGTGGGGAAACTATGCTGCCTAATGTGCGGAAACTATGCTCCTAATGAGCGGAAACTATGCTCCTTATGTGAGGAAACTCTGCTACCTAATGTAGGGAAACTATGCACCTAATGTAGGGAAACTATGCCCCTAATGTGGGGGAACTGCTGCCTACCTAATGTTTGAAAACTACAACTCTCAGCATGCACTGACAGCAGAAGGACATGCTGAGAGTTGTAGTTATGCAACAACTGGAAGGGCTCATTTTGGAAACCACACAATTGCAAAACTGCAACTCCCAGCATGCCTGGACTGTGCAGTCATGCTGGGAGTGGTAATTCGGCAACATCTGGAGGAGTGCATTTTGTAGACCACTGCACAGTGTTCTCCAAACTGTTGCCCTCCAGATGTTACAAAACTAAAACTCCCAGCATGCACTGACAGCTGAAGTGTATGCTGAGAGTTTTATTTATGCAACACATGGAAGTGCACGGTTTTGAGACCACTGTGTAGTGGTCACCAAACTTTTGCCCTCCAGATGTTGCAATACAACAACTCCCAGCATGTCCACACTGTACAGGCATGCTGGGAGTTGTAGTTCGGCAACATGTGAAGGGCCAAATGTTGCAGAACTAAAACTCCAAACATGCATGGATTGTCTTGGCATGTTGGGAGTTGTAGTTGTGAAACATCGGCAGGGGCAGTTTGTAGACAATGGTTTCCAAACTGTGGCCCTCCAGATGTTGCAAAACTACAACTCCTAGCATGCCTATTATAACTACATGCACCAAAATTTGAATGTTTGAAATTGTCATCTTCTGACCCCTATAACTTTATTTTTGCGCGTAGGGGCCTATATGATGTCTGTAGTTTTTATCTGTACCATTTTTGTTTTGATGGGACTTTTTGATCACTTTTTATTATTTTTATGGAATATATTTTTATGGAATATAAAGTGACCAAAAATTCACTATTTTGGACTTTGGTATTTTTTTTACGTGTACGCCATCGACCGTGCGGTTTAGCTAACCTTATATTTTAATAGTTCGGACATTTACGCATGCGGCGGTACCACATATAATTACTTTTTTTTTCATTACATTATTTTATTTATAAAGGGGGGGATTTAAACTTTAATTGGGGGGGGGCTTATTCACATTTATCCTCTTTTTTTTTTTTCTTTACCACTTTTTACTTTTTTTTTTTAGCCCCTTAGGGGGCTATACTATGCAATCTTCTGATTGCATACACTGTTCAATGCTATGCCATTGCACAGCATTGATCAGTGTTACCGGCATTCTGCTGCTCTAGCCTGGAGCAGCAGATCACCGAGGCAGGTGAGGACCCTCCTGTCGTCCAGTAAGCTGATCGGGACATTGCGATTCTGTCGCGATAGTCCCGATCATCTCCGCTGAGCTGCCGGGATAGTTTCACTTGCAGTTTAGACGCAGCAATTGCAGCAAACTTTTATCGCATTTAAACCCCGTTAGCGGGACACAGGACGTACAGGTACGCCCTGAGTCCTTAAGGCAGGGGTCCTCAAACTACGACCCACGGGCCACATGCGGCCCGCCGAGGACATTTATCCGGCCCGCCGCTGCCTGGGACATCCCTGTGTCCCGAAAGATGTTTTTGGGACACAGGGATGCGCTCTCGGAGACCCCGCGTTTACTTTAAAAACACAGGGGCTGCCGGGAAGGTGGCGCACTCAGGGACGTCACTGACGCCGCGCGTGCGCCCATAGCAACGGAGCACGGAGGAACGGGGCAGCGATGAGGACGTGCGCTGGCCAGCTAGGTAAGTGTTACCAGCGGCACGTCAGCTTCGGTGCTCCGACCACCGCTCCTTCAGGCACGGGACTTACTGCTATGTCCGGACCGGAGGAGCGGTGGTCGGAGCACTGAAGTGGGGCAGAAAACAGGCATACAGCCTCCAGCCACACACTGTATGGCTGGAGGCTGTATGTCTGTGGGGGAACATACTGCACCTAATGTGGGGGAACATACTGCACCTAATGTGGGGAGCTATACTTCACCTAATTTGGGGGATCTATACTGCACCTAATGTGGGGGAACATGCTGCACCTAATATGGGGGAACATGCTGCACCTAATATGGGGGAACTATACTGCACCTAATGTGGGGAGCTATACTGCACCTAATTTGGGGAACTATACTGCACCTCATTTGGGGAACTATTCTGCACCTAATGTGGGGGAACATGCTGCACCTAATATGGGGGAACATGCTGCACCTAATATGGGGGAACTATACTGCACCTAATGTGGGGAGCTATACTGCACCTAATTTGGGGAACTATACTGCACCTCATTTGGGGAACTATACTGCACCTAATGTGGGGGGACATGCTGCACCTAATGTGGGGGACTATACTGCACCTAATGTGGGGGACTATACTGCACCTAATGTGGGGGAACATGCTGCACCTAATGTGGGGATCTATACTGCACCTAATGTGGGGGAACATTATACTGCACCTAATGTGGGGGAACAATATACTGCACCTAATGTGGGGGAACAATATACTGCACCTAATGTGGGGGAACATTATACTGCACCTAATGTGGGGGAACATTATACTGCACCTAATGTGGGGGAACATTATACTGCACCTAATGTGGGGGAACATTATACTGCACCTAATGTGGGGGAACATTATACTGCACCTAATGTGGGGGAACATTATACTGCACCTAATGTGGGGGAACATTATACTGCACCTAATGTGGGGAAACATTATACTGCACCTAATGTGGGGGAACATTATACTGCACCTAATGTGGGGGGAAATTATACTGCACCTAATGTGGGGGAACATTATACTGCACCTAATGTGGGGGAACTGTACTGCACCTAATGTGGTGGAACTGTACTGCACCTAATGTGGGGAAATTGTACTGCACCTAATGTGGGGGGGACTATACTGCACCTAATGTGGGGGAACTGTACTGCACCTAATGTGGGGGAACTGTACTGCACCTAATGTGGGGGAATTGTACTGCACCTAATGTGGGGAATTGTACTGTACCTAATGTGGAGGAATTGTACTGCACCTAATGTGGGGGAATTGTACTGCACCTAATGTGGGGGAACTGTACTGCCAACCCTAATGTGGGGGAACTGTACTGCCAACCCTAATGTGTGGGAACTACAACCTAATGTGGGGGATCTATACTGCCAACCTAATGTGGGGGGGGAACTGTGCTGCGTACTTAAAGTGGTAGTCCACTAATAAGATATATAAGTGTGCATAGTGTTCATGTTTTGATATCTATAGTCCGGCCCTCCAACGGTCTGAGGGACCGTGAACTGCCGCCCCCCCCCCCCCCCCCGTTTAAAAAGTTTGAGGACCCCTGCCTTAAGGACTCGGGAACTGGGGCGTACCCGTACGCCCTGTGTCCTTAAGGGGTTAAGGTGTTACTCTGGGCTGGTAATTGAGCTTTACTCTGACCATGTCTGTTTATTATGCACCTTAGCTATGTTTTGTCTGTTTTAGTATATATACTGAGTTTCAACCATGGCTAGCTGTCCTGTTTGATACATAGATTTTATCCTGCTTTGTCTTAGTATATTTGTCAGGTTTTAGTATTTTTAGTCTGCATTTGATTTGTGTTGCCTTAGTCTGTATTCACACTATGCCTTTTGTCTGTCCTGTTTTGACCTTGTTATATCCAGCTACACCAAGGATAGAATCTGTCTATCTTGTCTTGTGCCTGCACCCATGTTTACATGTATTTTGTATTTTTGCTTCCTTCTAGGCCAGTATCCTGATCACTCTGTGGACAGTGCCTGCTGGCTAGGAGCTTATTTGGCTTTGGTATTGATGTCCCTCCATGCTTTGAGTGGGGTGTCTAGTTTGTTCGTTGTTCTGTGTCCAGTGATTTCCTGACCTGTTTTATGTTAGTATTTATATCCTGCCTGGTTTATCTGTTTGTTGGTTATTGTATTCCCATTTTGTTCCTGACCTGTCCCTGACTATGTACAGTTCAGTTTGTTTTGTTGACCTTGACACCATTGCACTTTAGCACAGGAAGGGACCGGATCCAAATTGTTGATCCGCCGTTTAGGGCGGATGGGCAAATAGACAGGGAGAGTGGTTTTAGGGACAGCTTAAGGATCACTTCTCCCTGCCCCCCGTTCATGAAACTGTCATTTCGAAAAACTTTTGACGTGTTGCCCAGAAATGTCAAAAGTTTTGATCACACTAGGTCTCTGTTCTGACATCCGCAGCGATTGCGAGTTACAGCTGGGAGAAGGGCAACTCATTCTCCAGAGACTTAAAGGGGTATTCTGGGGGAATAAATGTTTTTAAATCAACTGGTGCCAGAAAGTTATACAGATCTGTAAATTACTAAATGAACCCCTTCTGTATTGTGTTTACAACCCACAATCTGCCAAACACTAGTAAACAACCTGTGGACACTGAATAGTCACGCCACCGATCACAGTGATTTTTGCAGCAGGAATTGATAAATGGCTCTATAGGATTTTAACAAGTTGCCATAAGCCAAACATTGAAGACTCCTCAATGTACAATGGCCCCTCAAGTTACAATATTAATTGGTTCCAGGACGACCATTGTATGTTGAAACCATTGTATGTGGAGACCATAACTCTATGGAAACCTGGTAATTGGTTCTGAAGCCCCAAAATGTCATCCAAAAATAGGAAAAAGTGAGGATAAGAGAAAAATAAGTAGATAACTAATAGAGATAAAGCAAATCCTTACATATAAAAGTAATAAAGATCTGCTGGGAGCTGTAATCACTGTCTATGTAGAGGACAGGAGCTTCTTCAGGATCCTGTACAGTACATGCCATGTCCTAAAAAAGTAACATGGAGCCGCCCTCACCTGGTGTCCAAAGGAACAGCTAACTATGGCACAGGTAAAGAGTAGTACAGAACATGTGATACCTCCTTGTACTGTAGGGGGCGCTACCAGACACCTGTCAGTGCATATGCTTGAGTAATACAGGTGTTTTAGGAGTGAATGTCCATTCTGATTGGTCAGTTCTTCCAGACATTGACAGATATCACAGATCTGGACTGTCTGTAGTATATGATCTGGATTGTCTGTGTATGTTGAGTCTGGTTTCAAGTTACAATGGTCCAGAAAAGACCATTTTATGTTGAAACTATTGCCATTGTAAGTTGAGGGATCACTGTACATGCATCTAGATCAGTGGTCTCCAAACTATGGAACAGATGTTAAAAAAAAGAAAAATGCAACTCCCACCATGCTGGGATTTGTTTTTTTTTCCAACATCTGTAGGTTATTATAGATTTTAAATTTAACCAATGTAACTCATTGAAGCTTTAAGAAACTAACAATTTTTTCCACCACTTTTTCTTCTTTAGTGCAGCCGTAAGGGACCTTTGAGGGGACCAGCATAGCACTATTACGGTATAAATTCCCCCCTTTGTATTTCTTTGGACCAGTTGTATTGTTTCTTTTTTTTTACGATTCATCACATTTACATTGGTATCAAATTCATGAAATATTGGTATCTCATGGAGCATTCCTATCTCATAGAGCATTCCTAACAATGTTTAGTTGACAGGGATGTATTAGGGCTTGAGTTTTGTGGAACAACTTACAGTTTTGGTACCATTTTGGGGTTTACCATAATTTACTTTTTATCTTTTTTTTGGCATGGGAGATAAACAGAAACGGCTATTCTGGCATTGTTTATTTATTTTTTTATTTCATTCATTTAATTAATTCATTTATTTATTTAATTCATTTATCTATTTATTTAATTTATTTAATTTATTTAATTTATTTTAATTCATTTATTTTATTTATTTATGTATGCTCACAGTGTTTAATAAAAAAAAAAAATTCTATTTTTGGGTTGTTACGAATGCTGCACTACAAATGTATATTTGGTACATTTTTTAACACTGGAGAAAAAAAACTTTGTAAGGTCCATTGACATCATGTTGTTTGTTTATTTTGCATAAGTCAGGCATACTAACTTTTGTTTTTTTTTGAACTGACAGGTTAGTGCAGGTAACACTAATGGAAAATTTGTGAACCGCTTCTCATAAAACAGGAACTATGGCACTGTAGGGAACCAGCGTGCAACCTCAAGTAATTCAAACCAGTGAGTCTATAAGAATACAATGTAGTATTAAAAGGTTTGGGGGCGTCTGGTAGCTACTGCCCAACATAACATCCGCAGCTATTTGGGAAATAAATGACCTCAGCATTCACGTTATATTAGGAGAGATGAAAACCGATGCATTAAGGGGAGATGATTTCACAGACGATAAACAGATCTCCATTATATAAGTGCGACACATTCCAAAGTCAACCTTTCAGTTACGAAAAGTGCATTCCTGTTCCCATGAGCTAAATGGTCTTTAAAATGGAAAATGTGTATGTTGCCCTCTATTTAGCTGTATCACATAGTAACCAAAATTTGCTTAATTTTCAATGAGGATCTGATGAAAAGGCCTATACATTATATAATGCAAATATACAATGTCTCACTGTCAACAGCCTAGAAATAACACATAGGAAAGAGTACAAAATGAGTTTTTGCCCAAAGTATTTAGGAGAACCAAAATGATGCTATGATTTCATTTTTAGTTCACTTATTTTGCCATTTCTTTACCAAGAATAAGAAATTGAGTACCTACATTCTGCAATTTATAGTTTATCTAATACATATATTATACATGTCTGTAATGGAAAAGGCTATAGACATCTTTGAACTGATTTTTTTTTTATTTTTTAGAATCCATTTGTTTCCTGAATGCTAATTTCTGCAACTTACTTAATAATCTTCATTAAAAGGGTTGTGTAGAAAAAATAAAATGTGTGCATGTGGGCTGAATAAATAAATATATCCCCTGCTACATTCATCCCCACGGGGGCCAGTCTCAGTTTATGATTTTAGTTTGGCATGCAGGAAGCCCATACTCGGCCATAGCACAGTGACCTGCCTTGGCCAGTGATTGGCTGAGTGGGCGCTTCCTGTGTGCTAAAACTAAAGGAGCAATCGCTGTTCAGCAAGGACTGGGCATCCTTAGGACACGCAGAGCGGGAAAGTTAGGATAGGTGAGTACAAGGGTTTTTTTTGTCAGCCCAACACACATTTGTTTTTTCTGGACAACCCCTTTAACGAAGCCCTACCATTTTGCTGCTGCGAAGTCTTATGTAAGTTATTTATCTGCCTTTTGTTAGTGTGGATACGAGGGGAAATGCACACATGGGGGGTAGCTCACACAGGCTGTAGATAAGAAGGAAAGCATTTAAAAGGTTGTGTGTAGAGAGAAAGTAGAGCTTCTAGAGAAAACTGTTATCCTGAGCACACAGACTTTGCATTCAGCATTACTGGGAGGTATGAAAATTAATTAAGGAATGAAGACAGAAGACATAAATTCAGTGCAACATTTGTAACTCAAAGTAACCATTCAAATATGTAAAAATAGATTTACATTTTTTTTCTAAGTAAGTCCATAGCTTTAAAAAAAAAAAAAAAAGTTTTATCCCCAATAGTCCCTTGAGTATTCATCCAGCTTTATGTGACGGTCACTTATTCATGTGAGTCACATATTTTAATGTAGGTTTCCTGTCTTCCTCCATACTCCCAAACCATCTTAGTAACTTGGAGTTGACCTAAATGTAGAGCTGTAGAGGATAAAGAGACTGCATGCTCACTGGGTCAGGGATGTAATGTACAGAAAATAAATACATGTGCTGCTAGAATAATCACAACAATTATTAACAGTCTATACCTGGTTAAACCGTCTTGTAAAGGCGACAACATTTGGAGCTAGGCTGTGTTTTTCCTTTTTGTTCCAGCCGCAGCTGGCCAGCTCCTGAAAACAGAACAGAGATTACATCAGTCTTCCCGATTTGGTCATCGGACTTTAGATTTATAGAAAAAATGAAGAACAGAAAAAAACAAACAACAAATGTAAAGTTAACACTAGCAGTTTCCCAAGCTTCTTGTTAAATTAACAATCCTGCATGGAGCGCGCCCTGTGCAAGGACTCGTTGCCACCAATATATATATTTTTAATAATCTAAATATAAATAAAAACTCTATAAAGTAAATAATAAAAAGATTACAAATCATTTTCATATACCGTAATAATAATTTTTACTGCATTTGACTATTATTAAGTATGTTGTTACATTTGGAATATCTGGCCAGAAAATGTTATATGCTTAAAATATATGCACTGCAATATTATATTATAATCTATTTTTATGTACTTATCATGAGTAAAAACTCAAGCCCCCTCTCCCACCATGGAGGCTGTCTTCTCCCGATTATCCTAATACAAGGGTTGATATTAGCACTTGTTTGCATTGGAATGTAGCGTGTATTGTATGTGCCTAGTTATGTTTGGTTAGGTAACAGATTACCAATAAAACAGGGCCCTGGATACGAGTAATGACCGGAGCTGTCTAATGATGAAATCCCTTTTCTTGGAAGAAATACTTCAATGGAATTTCCAATAAGGAAGGGCCTCCTGAGTAAACAGCACAAGGGATTCCTCGTATTTTGGCAAAGAAACGTTAAAGAAAATATAGCGATTGTTTGACAAACTTTTTATTGAACTTTCTGTCTGGAAATATCTAATAGGAAATGCTGTAGACCTCGACAGAAGTACAACCGATCTCTTCATTGACAAGAAGCTGTGAGATCGTCAACAGTCTATTAGCAAGGAGCAGATGGCAGAAAACTTCAGGGGGTCCAAAAACTTTGCTTTTTGTTCACTTTCTCATTTGACATAAAGGGGTAGTCTAGGATTTTTTTTTATTTGACTATGCTACAGAGGGTGTAGCGTTAGTGTAGTTCACATTATAGCATCGGTACCTGTGTGTGACAGTTTTCTCACAATTCTTATGTAATTTTTGCCCCAATATTTATTTTTAAAAGCATACCAAAAAGCCCCCCACAATGGGTGGGGTGGCTGATGTGTGAGGGAGAAAAGTGACCTCACACTTACAAACAAGGGATTGTGGGACTTTCAGTTGGAAGGAGGGAACTCCAACAGGAAATAGCCAATTCACAACAAGATAGCCACAGTGTTATGGTAATCTCACAACATAGCCATTTAGCTCCAAGACAAGCACAAATCCGTCCTAAATATGTCCATTACTGTTTGGCAGGTAAGTACTAAAATCAATGTGCGACTAAAGTCAATGGGTGGAGCGACCCCTAGGTGGAAGAGAGATCATTCTGGAAGGAACTGTAGTTTTGCAATAGCTGGAGGCAACCTGGTTAGAAAACACTGATCTATTGCATGAAAGGCAGCACAGGTGTGTTTCAATGGGGGGGGGGGGGGGCTGATGGGTGGTAGGGAGAAAAGTGACCTCTGTAAACAAGTGATCATGGGACTTATAGTTGGAATAGTATTATGGTAATCTCACAATATGGCCATTTAGCTCAAAGACAAGCGCATCTGCTTCCTAAGCATGTCCATTACTGTCTGCCAGGTAAGTACTAAAATCTCCTTATAGTGGAGAACCCCTTTAACAAACATAAAATATGGTTGGGCGGTGTACTGATATTACCATCAGGTGTATGTTTGCTCTTTGACAGGCCCTTTCTTTATTAAACTCCATGGCTTGAAAATAATAGAGAATTTTTACCTATTACTGTGAGCCATTCGCTCAGGTATGCTTGGTAGGGACTCTGGTCCTCATGACTAATACACTTCAATATTGGTTTACCCAGATAAGACTAGAAATTTTAGCTGTCAATTGAGCCAAATATTTCTCCCATAAATGCTCCTTTAGCTTTACAATCCTCCACTGAATGACATCTCAATAGGAAGAAAGGTTCAATGGGTACAGTATTACTGTCCCATATATATGCCGCATAGTATGCTGCCCTCACACTACACATGAGAATAAAAGAGAAGAGCGCTTCATGTGTAGCTCCTAAGGGTATTTAGAGGAAAAGAAGGGAGGTGACGGCACTCTGAGCATAACACCCAAAATCACTTTTCTATGAAAAAAAGTTGTAGTGGATCACAGCCTTGAGTCCATCATAACTGAGGTCAGTACCAACCATATACAGAGATACAAGGCAAACTAATGAACAGATAGAAAAAGCAGATGCTTTTCTTACAGCGCTGATCACCGATGGAGAAGACACATTACTGCTTGGTTCAAGAAAAGAGTAAGATATCTTTTTTTATTGCACAAAACAGTCCATTCAAACCCAGATTTTGGAGGATAGCACCGAGTAACCACTACTTTAAAGGCATTGTACTTGCACAATATAATGGCCACTTTTATGTGACTGGAGCTTTTGTATCAGTACTACTATGTGATATGGTCCAGAAAGTATGGTATAGAAAGTAAAAAAAAAAAAAAAATATATATATATATATATATATATATATATATATATATATATAATAAATAAATTAAAAGGGTGTGAAGGTAGCCAAAATTTCACACGAGGACACAGTAAAAATAGACTTGGATTTTGGAAAACAAAACTAATTCTCATTTTATTTTTCTTAATTTAACAGACAAAAACTGAAGAGCGCTGTTGGAAAAAAGTTTATAGCATGAATATTTTCTCTCCTGTCCGCCTACAGTACATCAGTTGTGTGACCACAAGTGTGAACTCAGCCTTGACAACTTTAGAGTAAGAACACAAATCTAAAAAAATAACCATTTAACATAAAATAACCAAAGAAACTATCCAAACAGCCTGCAAATTGTCAATGAGAAGTCAGTGGAGAACATCAAACATCGAAAGAAAAAGGAAGAGAAAATCCCAATATACCACAGACTCTATATAAATCTCTCTGTGGAATCTTGAACTATAAAACCTACTTTTTACTTCTTCCCCAAAGAATGTAAGATTTGCCCATAACTTTGGAGAATTTTTTACATTTAGGTTACACACTCCCATCTCTTCATTACACTTCCGTTTCTTCATTACACACCCCGTTTCTTCATTACACACCCCGTTTCTTCATTACACACCCCGTCTCTGTTCCTTACACTCCCCTGTCTCTTCCTTACACTCCCCTGTCTCTTCCATACACTCCCCTGTCTCTTCCTTACACTCCCCTGTCTCTTCCTTACACTCCCCTGTCTCTTCCTTACACTCCCTTGTCTCTTCCTGTAACAATAGGTGTTGCAGAGGTGGCAGTTGCACCTGGGCCCTGTTGCCTGAGGGGGCCCAAGGCACCTATGCCCCATGAGAAGGCACCAGTATTATACATGGCACATGGTAGACACAGGGCACTTTTACAGATTTTGCATTGGGGCTCAGAAGCTCCAAGTTATGGCTTTGCGCTTAGCAGAAAGGAAATTGGCATTAAGGCACCCGTTACATGTTCAGCCATTGACAGCAGCCACTGTCGCCTTTGTTTGCAGTGGTGTCGTGAACGAGAAACCTGGACTGGATTGGACTGGATTGTCTTTAGCGACTCCAGGTCCTGTTTGGTATCCAACAATGGTCGGGTTGGAGTAAGGAGGCATCACTGTGAGCACTTTAATCCTTTGCTGTGGAGCAACACATTGCCCCCTGCTGCTATGATAATCTGGGGAGCCATCGTTTAGGACAGTCGGTCACCCAGAGTAGTAATAAAAAGGACACTAACAACGCGGTGATACATGTAGGACATCCTGAGGCCACATGTGTCACCTCTCATTGCTTCCAGGTGGCAACTTTCCGATATTGAAAGTATTTTTATGCTAAAAAGGCTGAAAGTTACTTTGAGAAAAAAAAAAAAAAAAAAGCTATAAACATCAATCCTGGTCTTTTTTTAATGAAATCATATGAAAACTAAATAAAAAATAGACACAAATTTATAAAGTAAAAATTTACTTGTGGTTCTGCCACTGATGAACATTGACCGTTCTTATTTTCCACCATGTAAGTTTTTTTTCCCAATTATTAAGATACTGGGCATCAAAGGAAATATAATTTCCATTCTCTCCCAAAATATGTAACACAAATTTATGGCTTTTCCACTGTAGGACACAGAAGTGGTTTCGGCACACAGTAAAGACGGGAATTAAAGGACGGTTGAGGCCAGGGAACATTATCGAAGTAACCTGTCAGCTTGGAACTGGATCACATGTGGTTTAGAGGTCAAATATATTCGAAGGAAAACACAGGAGATGGGTCATTTAAGGACGCTGCACATTAAGCTGGGTTGAGGATGTGCGAGATATTTGAAGTTTACTAAATCAACAGGTTAACATCCTGGCTTTTGGGTTAGCTCACACCTCGGCACCCTAATATCACACCATGCTACTCATCCACATGGATATCCTATTACTAATGCCTGAAGCACTACTTATATTGTGTGTAGAACTTGGCTCTTCAAAAACCTATAATGTACACCTATTAAAATGTAACACTGAATATATGAATATAGACTGCAGGCTTCAATACCACCACCTATTGGTACAAACTAATATAACTCATGACCTAAAATAAAAAGATATATAAAGATAGCCATACTCATAGAGAACAGTTGTCTGTTGGAACCTACCCTTATGGTAAATTGCATACTTTCTCCTGTAGATATACTGCAGATTTGCTATAGCAGATTTTTCTACCCATTGAAGTCACTGGGCAGCAAAATCTACTGCAGTAAATCTGCAGCAGATTTTCTGAAGAAAATACACACGTGTGAAATGATCCTTGGGGTACGTTCACATGGGCAGATTTTGCTGCATCTTTTCAGTAGCTTATCTGCTGCTTTTTATTTTCTGATGCATTTTTTTTGTCATTGACTTACCAGCCCCGCTTGTCCTCAGTGTACAGAGCCCCGCTTGTCCTCAGTGTACAGAGCCCTGCTTGTCCATAGTGCAGAGCCCCGCTTGTCCTCAGTGTACAGAGCCCCGCTTGTCCTCAGTGTACAGAGCCCTGCTTGTCCTCACTGTACAGAGCCCTGCTTGTCCTCAGTGTACAGAGCCCTGCTTGTCCTCACTGTACAGAGCCCTGCTTGTCCTCAGTGTACAGAGCCCCGCTTGTCCTCAGTGTACAGAGCCCCGCTTGTCCTCAGTGTACAGAGCCCTGCTTGTCCTCAGTGTACAGAGCCCTGCTTGTCCTCTGTGCACAGAGCCCTGCTTGTCCTCGGTGCACAGAGCCCTGCTTGCCCTCAGTGTACTGCTTGGTAATGGGCAGAAAAATGCACTACAGAAAAGCAGATTTTTATGGTGCCGACTTTATGTTTATTCTTTATCACAACCAGGCAGAGGGAAATAAAATTAATTTACAATAAGACCAAACAGACCAAAAAAATAAGATACCATGCGTATGTACTATGTCTTACTTGCCCTATCTAATCACTTCTTGAACAGCTGGATTGCACACAAAGCAGACTCTGCCAGGTTATTTTGGCAGAAGACAGTCCCCCGTACTATTACTCACCTTCTAGGATTTCTGTAGAAATATCTTAGCAAAATTAGCAAAATTGCTAGCAGATGAAAAGAGTTTGTGGAGCGTGGACACAGAGACAGACATATATCGCCAGCATAGGCTTCCCCCTTTCCTGACACGTAGCCACGTAGAGAACACAAATGGAATTTTGTATGATTATTATTGCAGCTTTACTTGTCTACGAATCTTTTTTAGATCTCCCTTTGGATCTGTATTCTGCTCTGCAATTTTTTTCTCTCTCTGAGAGCAATAATATTTAAACACATTAAATTATATATATTTTTTTTTTTCATTAAATGCCCTTTTCTTTTTTTCATCTCTTCACTTCTGTCCTTAGATACAACATATTATATTGTATGTAAAGAGAGACTACTTCGCACTCACCAGATCTTGTAGCTGCAAGATCCTGGTGAGTGCAAAGTCGTGTCTCTTTACTTACATTATTGCCTTTGTGTTTTGGTGGACTGATCCACACCACCGTTGTCAGCTCACACCCGTTATTCGTTTCATCGGGTTTCAGCAAGTGATTGTGTTACAGATTGAATAAGCCAGCAGTGCATCACTTTCTATTCTTTTCCTTACTATACAACATATAATGTTTGTGGTTTGCTAATTTTTACAGCTCAATATGGCTGAATAAAGAAAAAACAAGAATACAAAAAATGCTGCTACAGAGACAATCTGCCATAATATTTAAGGCCGTGTCTCTAAATAGCTCTGATCTGTTGAGGCCCAGACTCCAAATACCCATTATGTGTCCTGTGGTATCTGCACAAGATGTCAGCAGCTGATCTTGTAAATCGTGAGGTTTGGCCTCCATAGATTAGACTTGTTTCTCCAGCATATCACACAGATGATTAAACGGATTGAGATTTGGCTAATCTGGCGGCCGAGCCACCACCTTGATCTCTTTGTCATGTTCCTCTTTCTTGAACAATGTCTGCAGTGTGGCCAGGGGGACTTTATCCTTCTGAAAGAGGTCACTGCTATTAGGGGGATCGGCTACCATGAACGGGAGGACTTGGTCTGTACAATGGGTAGGTGGTACAATAGTAACATTTACATGATAAAAGGACACACGCCCTCCAGAACAACATTGCCCATCAGACGCTCTCAACAGCTTGACTTCTTCCCATAGTGCATTCTGATGCCATCTCTTCCCCAGGTAAGTGATGCACAGGCACTCACTCATAATGGAAAAGAAAACAAAATTAATCAGAGAAGGCCAGCTTTTTTCATTGCTTCATGCTCCAGTTCTGATGCTCACATGCCCATTTTCTGAGGTGGACAGGAGTTAGCATGAGCACTCTGACCAGTCTACGGGGCCCCATAAACAACAAGCTGCGATGTCCTATGTGATCTGACTCCTTTCTATCATAAACTATCATAAACAGCAGATACTTTTTCAGCAGTTTCCTCTACAGCAGTTCTTCTGTGAGATCAGACCAGACAGGCTATCCTAACACCCCCACACGCTGATGCTGGTCACTAATTGTCCTTCCTTGGACACTTATATTAGGTACTAACTACAATTTACCAGAAACACCACACAAGACTGGCCGTTCTGAAGATGCTCTGATCCAATTGTCTAGACATCCAATTTTTGCTTTTGAGGACAATTTCAACAACAAACATCAAGTAGTTGGTATGCATTTGGATCAAACTATAATAGCCCAATTGCCATTTTATGTCCACCTGATTCAAGTGGGTCCCTTACTTGGTGGCTATTGCTGCTGCGGCGCTGTGTCTGTTGGGTGATGTGGCCAAGAGCCAGGAGAGTATGTCTGGAAGTGATAGGGTCGTAGAAATAAAGTGTTAGCTGATGAATTCATCTCTGCTACAAAAGGAATCACCGACATACTATAGGTCTACCAACTGGCAAATAAAAAGTTAATCTTCCCTGGTTCTCTCTGAACTCCTGATATTCGGAATAGGAGCACTGATTTGTTCCCGAGTAACAAAATCCAAATACTAAAATCCACAAAAGCCAATTTTTCAACATGCAACAAGGTCTTTTCAAAGCCTTACAAACCAATAATGTATAATCCAATTACATCTCATGGTCTTAGACTTAAATGACAAATTAAATTCCTGCCTTTTCTCATTTGAGTCCTGATTTTTTTTTTACCCCTATAAACATGTTTTTGTTTAAGCCAAATTCTAGGTAGTATCATTTTCTATAAAGAATCAAAACATATTACGTCCACTTTATCCTATATATAAAGAAATGACTGTACCCAGAGGGCTCATGGTTTCCATTGGAGTCATTTATGTATATAATATACTATATATGAAATGAATGTTCCTGCTCAGTCCTTCAGACCAAAATTTGTTAGAACAGAAGTTTGTCTTCCAGAGCTTCTGTTCCTATTGTAGAGGAGCAGATGATATTGCAATTATATGCAGCTATTTTTGGAGGTTGCTGGGTGTTTTTGCATCTTCTTGGTTTAGGAAATTTTCACACTAAGGAACTGATGACAAATTGTTTCGGTCAGGAAATTTTGCAAATCCGCTATGCTCTGCTTGGAGCAGAAATGATGCGGAATTGGCGCAGAATTAGTGTGGAATTTGACACAGAATTTCTACATTACTACAACCACCAATAGACTGGCTCCTTTAAATGTCTCCTTACATTCTGCTCCAAACTCATTTGTCTGAAAAAATAAAGCCCCATTGACTTCTATAGGTTTTTACCCGTGGATTCAATCTTCTGGCAGAATACAATTCAACGCAATAGCTGCAGGGACAAGGCAGCCTTTTTTCACCCAAAAATATACACATTTTCTAACCAATGTATATTACAAATATACATAAAATGTTATCATCTACATTATATAAAAAGTTATTTTGCAAAAGACAGGTAACTTTAAATTCTAGGGTTACACGCTACTCAACCACTTTCTGGTGGCTAAAAAACTCATGTCCTTGGAAATGTTTATATCCCGCTACCACCCTCCTCCCTCAGAACACTTTAGAATGACGCAAGTTTTTTCCTTTTTACACCTCATATCTCCCCCTCACATGATTCACAACCCCACCTCATATGAATTGACAGCGTTGTATTCACCTATGAGAACGGGCTCACTCTCCCTGATATACTCTTCATTAAACCGACCACCACCTGATGGTAAACTGCCTTTCATGACACAGTGGGAGGAGGACATTGGGGAATCACTCACTACTCAAGAGTGGCACTCCTGCTGTGAGACTCTCAGTAGGGGGAGTTGGCAAGTCTCTCTGGTGGAAACCTCACTCAAACTATTGCATAGGACTTATTACGTTCCCACTAGACTAAATGCCATCTATCCGGAAATCTCCCCATTGTGTTTCAGGGGATGTGGGGAGAGGGGATCCATGTACCATATATGGTGGTCTTGCCCACAAGTCGCCCTCCTGTGGCAACAGGTGGTTGATCTTATTTCAACATTTACGGATAGAGAGTGCCCCCTATGTCCCAAGATATGCCTTTTAGGTTCTAAACCGGCGGGCTTTAATAATCCCACCTTTCGCTTGGCACAACTCATACTTCTTGCAGCACGAATCCATATTGCAGCACAGTGGCGCTCTATGACCCTATCTTTTAATATGATTATCACCAGAATCAATAACATACTCCTCTCGGAAAAACTGAACGCTATCAGAGCTGATACTATGGATAGCTTCCTAAAGGTCTGGGACCCTTGGATCTCCTCTTCTCACGCTCCTGACATTTCTTATTATTTAACGATATAGTAGCCAGATGCTTCTGTGTTGTTCTACTGTCCATATTGTTTGACTCATGAAGTGTGAACCCTGACTTGCTTACCTGGGTACCCCTTGACGTCTCTGTATTCCCACCCTTATCCTGTCCTGTTCCCCTTATACGTTTTCATGTTAGCGAATGCCAGTCTTCTCTCCTTCATTCATGTTGCTAGATTGAGGGAAGATCGCATTGACTACATTGTATTACATGATGTGTTATTGTTGTTGGCGACCATAGCCTTTTATACGACTGTTGATATTGTATTGTATTTTTATCTATTGCTACCAATAAATTTCTCATTTTGACACTAAATTCTAGGGTTACATGGGTCGCACAGCAAAACGTTGAACTGTGCTGCAACACACCTAATGTAGCTGAATGGGTTCATACGGCGATTTTCAAGTGGCCAAAACCATGACCCGATCACCAAAAATTAATCCAGGATGGTTTTCTGGTCACAAATGGGGCTACTTGCAGGTAACAAGGTGATCCCATTCACGTATATTAGCAATGATACAATGTTTGACCATGTTGCAACCAAAGTGGCTATGTAGCCTTATTAATTCCAAAGGAGGCAGTTTCTAGGAGGTAAAAAGGCCTTGAACAAGCAATCTCATCTGCCAGGGTCAGACTAATATATATTTGTTATGGTAAAAAATCCAGTATAACCTGTAAGTTACTTACAGAACAGAACCACACTGATCACAACTTCTGGAACGAACAATAACAATAGAAAGCTGCACCAGTGGGGATGCGACAATCTTCAAGGCTTATTGTAACATCTTTAAAACGATAAACTTCAACTGAAGAAAGGTGCAGTGAAAATACAGGTGGGACAGCGATAGCTTCTGCGCTCAATCCATGCTCTTCATTAGGCTAATTTCTGAGATGTCTCTATGACATAACATTCACGTTTTCCCGTCATTCTGCACTTAATCCCCCATAGTGACTAAGTGGTCACAGAATGTTAGAAATCTTTGTAAATTTATTAAAAAGGAAAAACTGTAATCTTGCAGTGACATAAGTATTCATACCCTTTACTCAGGATTAAGTTGAAGCACATTCGGCAGTGATTCCAGCCTCCAGTCTTCTTGGGGATGAGGCCACAAGGTTTATACATCTGGATTTGGGGATTTTCTGCCATTCTTCTCTGCAGATCTTCTCAGCTCTGTCAGGTTGGATGGGGACCATCGGTAGAAACCATTTTCAGTTCTCTCCTGAAATGTTCCATTGGGCTCACGCTCTGGCTGGGCCACTCAAGGACATTCACAGTGTTGTCCATAAGCTGCTCCTGTGTTGTCTTGGCCGTGTGCTTAGGGTCATTGTCTTGCTTTAAGATGAACCTTCAGCCCAGTCTGAGTTTAACAGTACCTTTTTTAAGTGTATTCTAGAGAATTCGGGAAAATTTATAAAGATAACTGGCCACATCAGATATTACAGGCTCATTGTGTTTTCTCCAACCCTTCAACATAAGCATTACCAGGTATATGACATCCACGTGTTGCTCCTGCCACCATGTGCATATTGATACGGGCAATACGGAGTGATCCACTAGCTACAGCCATGAAATTTGTGTGGATGGAACTCACTGTCAAGTCTATGGAAGGATTGGACAAACATTTATTTTTACCCACTAGATCATTTGGTTCTCCTTGGATAAAAGGTGCCAGATGTGTATGACAGACTCTCATCCTTGTCCCTCTATATAAGTAAGATGTCTGTAAAGTAAAGTCAAAGATATAACAAGTATCTGGGACACATACTGGAGCTGGACAACCATATTATGCCGGTGGATTATTTGGTAATCATCTCCTATATACAGTGATCTTTATATAGCACATATAGATGTTTAGCTCTATTAATAGTGTGGTGACTATATTTTGTGCTTTTAGGTTTCAGAAATGTTTTTCTTCTCTGTTAGTACAGCATATTATAACATCTGTGTACTTTACCACAAAATATGTTCCTTTGAAGTTTTATCAAACAGTGTGACCGGTCAGCGGGAAAGTGCAGGGCAAGAGGCGTTTTCTGAACCCCGTCCACCACTTATCTCTCCAGTAAGGAACGCTGGATTCTGTCTCTGTGTCTCCAAAGTTCAAAAAGTAAGATAATTGCATCACACGTTACTGTTTGAACTTTAACTTGATGGAAAAATTATGGAAACATTTATTCCTTCAGCATCTTCCAAAACACAAAAATATTCAATCTGCCAGCTTTCCTGGCTTTTTTTCTGTATTAAAATAAAAGTTGCAAGGAAAGGAATATTGTTTGTAACCCAAGAAGATTTATTGCCCCTGCGAGTCCGTAGGTTGATGGAAGCTGGACTTGTGACTTGGCAGGGAGGAGATTACATATTTATAACCGATAAAAAAGATACACAATGTATTTTGGAAACGCAACAGACATAATCTATTATTTGTTTTCAAGTGGGAAAGTAATGAATATGACAAAGGAACATAAACAATAATTACAATTAAACTGAAGAAGTCAACATGTAAATAGGCCAAGTTGTAGAATAGATGACCTGCCAGCTCTCCAGTGTGGTGCAGTATAGATGGTCCCCATGCTTGACTGTTGTCTTTGTACTCTTTACCTTGTTGCTGCCACACACGCTTGACACTATCTAAACCCAAGAGGTATATCTTGGTCTCATCGGACCAAAGGACATGGTTCCAGTAAACCATGTCCTTAGTCTTCTAGTCTTTAGCAAACTGTTTGCGGGCTTTCTTGTGCAATATCTTTAGATGACTTCTAAGATGACAGCCATGCAGACTAATTTGATGCGGTGTATGGTCTGAGTACTGAAAGGCTGCCCCACCCCTTCAACATCTGAATCAATGCTGGCAACATCTTTACATCTATTTCCCAAAGACAACCTCTGGATATGACACTGAACACGTGTATTAAACTTATTTAGTTGGCCATGGCGAGGCCTGTTCTAAGTGGAAGCCGTCCTATGAAACCACTATAGCCCAGATTTATCAAATTGTGTGAGAAAAAGTGGAGAGATTTTCCCACAGCAACCAATCACAGCTCTGCTAATGAGCGTTGGTAAAGTGAAAGCTGAGCTGTGATTGGTCGCTGTGGGAAAATCTCTCCAGTTTTTCTCTCACATAGTTTGATAAATCTGGGCCTATATGTTCAGTTTCAGAGTCTTGGCAATCTTCATACAGCGTAGTCCATCTTTATGTAGAGCACAGATTCTCAGAGAGATCTTTGCCATGAGGTGCCATGTTGAACTTCCAGTGACTAGTACTAAAGAGTGTGAGAGCGATGATGCTAAATTTAAGACACCTGCTCCCCATTCACACCTGAGACCTTGTAACACTAACGAGTCACATGACACCAGGGAAGAAAAATGGCTAAATAGGCTCAATTTAGACATTTCCACTTAGGGGTGTTCTCACTTTTGTTGCCAAGGTTTAAACATTATCGCACTCATTACTTTACATTGTAGCAGAGTGTCATTTCTTTTAGTATTTTGACATAAAAAGATAGAATAAAATATTTACAAAAATGTGAGGGGGTGGACTCACTTATGGGATATACTGTATATATAATGTGAGGAGAGGACTGACTCCTGTGAGATACTGTATATGTCACGATGCCGGCTGGCAGGTAGTGGATCCTCTGTGCCAGAGAGGGATTGGCGTGGACCGTGCTAGAGGATCGGTTCTAAGTCACTACTGGTTTTCACCAGAGCCCGCCGCAAAGCGGGATGGTCTTGCTGCGGCGGTAGTGACCAGGTCGTATCCCCTAGCAACGGCTCAACCTCTCTGGCTGCTGAAGATAGGCGCGGTACAAGGGAGTAGACAGAAGCAAGGTCGGACGTAGCAGAAGGTCGGGGCAGGCAGCAAGGATCGTAGTCAGGGGCAACGGCAGGAGGTCTGGAACACAGGCTAGGAACACACAAGGAAACGCTTTCACTGGCACTAAGGCAACAAGATCCGGCGAGGGAGTGAAGGGGAAGTGAGGTGATATAGGGAAGTGCACAGGTGTAAACACTAATTGGAACCACTGCGCCAATCAGCGGCGCAGTGGCCCTTTAAATCGCAAAGACCCGGCGCGCGCGCGCCCTAGGGAGCGGGGCCGCGCGCGCCGGGACAGAACTGACGGAGAGCGAGTCAGGTACGGGAGCCGGGGTGCGCATCGCGAGCGGGCGCTACCCGCATCGCGAATCGCATCCCGGCCAGAGGCGGTATCGCAGCGCCCCGGGTCCGTGGAACCGACCGGAGCGCTGCAGTGAGAGGAGTGTAGCGAGCGCTCCGGGGAGGAGCGGGGACCCGGAGCGCTCGGCGTAACAGTACCCCCCCCCTTGGGTCTCCCCCTCTTCTTGGAGCCTGAGAACCTGAGGACCAGACTTTTGTCCAGGATATTGTCCTCAGGTTCCCAGGACCTCTCTTCTGGACCACAACCCTCCCAATCCACTAAAAAGAAGGTTTTCCCTCTGACCTTTTTCGATGCTAAAATTTCTCTAACGGAGAAGATGTCCGAGGAGCCGGAGACAGGAGTGGGGGGAACAGATTTGGGAGAGAAACGGTTAATGATAAGTGGTTTAAGAAGAGAAACATGAAAGGCATTAGGAATACGAAGAGAAGGAGGAAGAAGAAGTTTGTAAGAGACAGGATTAATCTGGCGCAAAATCTTGAAAGGACCAAGATAGCGTGGTCCCAACTTATAGCTAGGGACACGGAAGCGGACATATTTGGCGGAGAGCCATACCTTGTCTCCAGGGGAAAAGATGGGAGGAGCTCTTCTTTTCTTATCCGCGAATCTCTTCATGCGTGAAGAAGCCTGTAAGAGAGAATTTTGGGTCTCTCTCCATATGATGGAAAGATCACGAGAAATTTCATCCACAGCGGGCAGACCAGAGGGCAAGGGGGTAGGGAGGGGGGGAAGAGGGTGACGGCCGTACACCACGAAAAACGGGGATTTGGAGGAAGATTCAGAGATTCTGAAATTATACGAGAATTCGGCCCAAGGTAGAAGATCTGCCCAGTCATCCTGGCGGGAGGAAACAAAATGTCGTAAATAGTCACCCAAGATCTGGTTAATTCTTTCTACTTGTCCATTGGATTGAGGATGGTATGCAGAAGAAAAATTTAATTTAATCTTGAGTTGTTTACAGAGAGCCCTCCAGAATTTAGACACAAATTGGACGCCTCTATCCGAGACGATCTGCGTAGGCAACCCGTGAAGACGAAAAATGTGTACAAAAAATTGTTTAGCCAACTGAGGCGCTGAAGGAAGACCAGGAAGAGGGATGAAATGTGCCATTTTGGAGAATCGATCAACGACCACCCAAATAACAGTGTTGCCATGGGATGGGGGTAAGTCAGTAATAAAATCCATACCAATCAGAGACCAAGGTTGTTCGGGAACAGGCAGAGGAAGAAGAAAACCAGCGGGCTTCTGGCGAGGAGTCTTATCCCGGGCACAGATAGTGCAGGCTCGCACAAAGTCCACCACATCAGTCTCTAGAGTCGGCCACCAATAGAAGCGAGAGATGAGTTGCACAGATTTCTTGATGCCCGCATGACCTGCGAGATGGGAGGAGTGACCCCATTTGAGGATTCCGAGGCGTTGGCGTGGAGAAACAAAGGTCTTTCCTGGAGGAGTTTGCCTGATGGAGGCTGGAGAAGTGGAAATCAGGCAGTCAGGAGGAATGATGTGTTGAGGAGAGAGTTCAGTTTCAGAAGCATCTGAGGAACGAGAGAGAGCATCGGCCCTAATGTTCTTATCAGCAGGCCGAAAGTGAATTTCAAAATTAAATCGGGCAAAGAACAGAGACCACCTGGCCTGACGAGGATTCAACCGCTGGGCAGACTCGAGGTATGAGAGGTTCTTGTGATCGGTGTAAATAATAACTGGAAATCTTGATCCCTCCAGCAGATGCCTCCATTCCTCAAGTGCTAATTTAATGGCTAGAAGCTCTCGATCCCCGATGGAGTAGTTCCTCTCCGCCGGAGAGAAGGTCCTAGAAAAAAACCCACAAGTAACAGTATGCCCGGAAGAGTTTTTTTGTAGAAGGACAGCTCCAGCTCCCACTGAGGAGGCATCAACCTCCAATAGGAAGGGTTTAGATGGGTCAGGTCTGGAGAGCACGGGAGCCGAAGAGAAGGCAGACTTGAGTCGTTTAAAGGCGTCTTCCGCTTGAGGAGGCCAAGACTTGGGATCGGCATTTTTTTTGGTTAAAGCCACAATAGGAGCCACAATGGTAGAAAAATGTGGAATAAATTGCCTGTAATAATTGGCGAACCCCAAAAAGCGTTGGATGGCACGGAGTCCGGAGGGGCGTGGCCAATCTAAGACGGCAGAGAGTTTATCTGGATCCATTTGTAGTCCCTGGCCAGAGACCAAGTATCCTAGAAAAGGAAGAGATTGGCATTCAAACAGACATTTCTCAATTTTAGCATAGAGTTGATTGTCACGAAGTCTCTGAAGAACCATACGGACATGCTGGCGGTGTTCTTCTAGATTGGCCGAAAAAATTAGGATATCATCAAGATATACAACAACACAGGAGTATAACAGATCACGAAAAATTTCATTAACAAAGTCTTGGAAGACAGCAGGGGCGTTGCACAGGCCAAAGGGCATGACCAGATACTCAAAGTGTCCATCTCTGGTGTTAAATGCTGTTTTCCACTCATCCCCCTCTCTGATGCGGATGAGGTTATAGGCGCCTCTTAAGTCCAATTTAGTAAAGATGTGGGCACCTTGGAGGCGATCAAAGAGTTCAGAGATGAGGGGTAAGGGGTAGCGGTTCTTAACCGTGATTTTATTAAGTCCGCGGTAGTCAATGCAAGGACGTAGAGAGCCATCTTTTTTGGACACAAAGAAAAATCCGGCTCCGGCAGGAGAGGAGGATTTACGGATAAAGCCCTTTTTTAGATTCTCCTGGACGTATTCAGACATGGCAAGAGTCTCTGGGACAGAGAGAGGATAAATTCTGCCCCGGGGTGGAGTAGTGCCCGGGAGGAGGTCGATAGGACAATCATAAGGCCTGTGAGGAGGTAGAGTCTCCGCTTGTTTTTTGCAGAAAACATCCGCGAAGTCCATATAGGCCTTAGGGAGACCGGTTACTGGAGGAAGCACAGAGTTACGGCAAGGGTTACTGGGAACCGGTTTTAGACAGTCCTTGGAACAAGAGGGCCCCCAACTCTTGATCTCCCCAGTGGACCAATCCAGGGTTGGGGAATGAAGTTGAAGCCAGGGAAGTCCAAGGAGAATCTCCGAGGTGCAATTGGGGAGGACCAAAAGTTCAATCCTCTCGTGATGAGATCCGATGCTCATTAGAAGGGGCTCCGTGCGGAAACGTATGGAACAGTCCAATCTTTCATTGTTTATACAATTGATGTAAAGGGGTCTGGTGAGACTGGTCACTGGGATGTTGAACCTGTTGACGAGAGAGGCCAAAATAAAATTTCCTGCAGATCCAGAGTCCAAGAAGGCCACAGAAGAGAAGGAGAAGGCAGAGGCAGACATCCGCACAGGCACAGTAAGACGTGGAGAAGCAGAGTGGACATCAAGGATTGTCTCACCTTTGTGCGGAGTCAGGGTACGTCTTTCCAGGCGGGGAGGGCGGATAGGACAATCCCTCAGGAAGTGTTCGGTACTAGCACAGTACAGGCAGAGGTTCTCCATGCGGCGTCGTGTCCTCTCTTGAGATGTCAGGCGAGACCGGTCGACCTGCATAGCCTCCACGGCGGGAGGCACAGGAACAGATTGCAGGGAACCAGAGGAGAGAGGAGCCGAGGAGAAGAAACGCCTCGTGCGAACAGAGTCCATATCTTGGCGGAGCTCCTGACGCCTTTCGGAAAAACGCATGTCAATGCGAGTGGCTAGGTGAATAAGTTCATGAAGATTAGCAGGCATTTCTCGTGCGGCCAGAACATCTTTAATGTTGCTGGATAGGCCTTTTTTAAAGGTCGCGCAGAGGGCCTCATTGTTCCAGGATAATTCAGAAGCAAGAGTACGGAATTGTACGGCATACTCGCCAACGGAAGAATTACCCTGGACCAGGTTCAACAGGGCAGTCTCAGCAGAAGAGGCTCGGGCTGGTTCCTCAAAGACACTTCGAATTTCCGAGAAGAAGGAGTGTACAGAGGCAGTGACGGGGTCATTGCGGTCCCAGAGCGGTGTGGCCCAAGCCAGGGCTTTTCCAGACAGCAGGCTGACTACGAAAGCCACCTTAGACCTTTCAGTGGGGAACTGGTCCGACATCATCTCCAAGTGTAATGAACATTGGGAAAGGAAGCCACGGCAAAACTTAGAGTCCCCATCAAATTTATCCGGCAAGGATAGTCGTAGTCCAGAAGCGGCCACTCGCTGCGGAGGAGGTACAGGAGCTGGCGGAGGAGATGGTTGCTGGAGCTGTGGTAGTAACTGTTGTAGCATAACAGTCAGTTGAGACAGCTGTTGGCCTTGTTGCGCAATCTGTTGTGACTGCTGGGCGACCACCGTGGTGAGGTCAGCGACAACTGGCAGAGGAACTTCAGCGGGATCCATGGCCGGATCTACTGTCACGATGCCGGCTGGCAGGTAGTGGATCCTCTGTGCCAGAGAGGGATTGGCGTGGACCGTGCTAGAGGATCGGTTCTAAGTCACTACTGGTTTTCACCAGAGCCCGCCGCAAAGCGGGATGGTCTTGCTGCGGCGGTAGTGACCAGGTCGTATCCCCTAGCAACGGCTCAACCTCTCTGGCTGCTGAAGATAGGCGCGGTACAAGGGAGTAGACAGAAGCAAGGTCGGACGTAGCAGAAGGTCGGGGCAGGCAGCAAGGATCGTAGTCAGGGGCAACGGCAGGAGGTCTGGAACACAGGCTAGGAACACACAAGGAAACGCTTTCACTGGCACTAAGGCAACAAGATCCGGCGAGGGAGTGAAGGGGAAGTGAGGTGATATAGGGAAGTGCACAGGTGTAAACACTAATTGGAACCACTGCGCCAATCAGCGGCGCAGTGGCCCTTTAAATCGCAAAGACCCGGCGCGCGCGCGCCCTAGGGAGCGGGGCCGCGCGCGCCGGGACAGAACTGACGGAGAGCGAGTCAGGTACGGGAGCCGGGGTGCGCATCGCGAGCGGGCGCTACCCGCATCGCGAATCGCATCCCGGCCAGAGGCGGTATCGCAGCGCCCCGGGTCCGTGGAACCGACCGGAGCGCTGCAGTGAGAGGAGTGTAGCGAGCGCTCCGGGGAGGAGCGGGGACCCGGAGCGCTCGGCGTAACAGTATATATAATGTTAGGGGTGGACTCACTTATGGGGTATACTGTATATATAATGTGAGGGGTGGAGTCACTTATGGGATATACTGTATATATAATGTTAGGGGTGGACTCATTTATGGGAGATACTGTATATATAATGTGAGGGGTGGACTCACTTATGGGAGATACTGTATATATAATGTGAGGGGTGGAGTCACTTATGGGATATACTGTATATAATGTGAGGGGTGGACTCACTTATGGGAGATACTGTATATATAATGTGAGGGGTGGACTCACTTATGGTAGATACTGTATATAATGTGAGGGGTGGACTCACTTATGGGAGATACTGTATATATAATGTGAGGGGTGGAATCACTTATGGGAGATACTGTATATAATGTGAGGGGTGGAGTCACTTATGGGATATACTGCATATAATGTGAGGGGTGGACTCACTTATGGGAGATACTGTATATATAATGTGAGGGGTGGACTCACTTATGGGAGATACTGTATATATAATGTGAGGGGTGGACTCACTTATGGGAGATACTGTATATAATGTGAGGGGTGGAGTCACTTATGGGAGATACTGTATATATAATGTGAGGGGTGGACTCCCTTATGGGAGATACTGTATATAATGTGAGGAGTGGACTCACTTATGGGAGATACTGTATATATAATGTGAGGGGTGGACTCACTTATGGGATATACTGTATATATAATGTGAGGGGTGGACTCACTTATGGGATAGACTGTATATAATTTGAGGGGTCGATTCACTTATGGGATATACTGTATATATAATGTGAGGGGTGGACTCACTTATGGGAGATACTGTATATAATGTGAGGGGTGGACTCACTTATGGGAGATACTGTATATAATGTGAGGGGTGGACTCACTTATGGGATATACTGTATATAATGTGAAGAGAGGACTGACTTATGGGAGATACTGTATATAATGTGAGGGGTGGACTCACTTATGGGAGATACTGTATATAATGTGAGGGGTGGACCCACTTATGGGATATACTGTATATATAATGTGAGGGGTGGACTCATTTATGGGAGATACTGTATATATAATGTGAGGGGTGGACTGACTTATGTGAGATACTCTATATATAATGTGAGGGGTGGACTCACTTATGGGAGATACTGTATATAATGTGAGGGGTGGACTCACTTATGGGATATACTGTATATAATGTGAGGGGTGGACTCACTTATGGGAAATACTGTGTATATAATGTGAGGGGTGGACTCACTTATGGGATATATACTGTATATTTAATGTGAGGAGAGGACTCACTTATGTGAGATACTGTATATATAATGTGAGGGGTGGAGTCACTTATGGGAAATACTGTGTATATAATGTGAGGGGTGGACTCACTTATGGGATATATACTGTATATTTAATGTGAGGAGAGGACTCACTTATGTGAGATACTGTATATATAATGTGAGGGGTGGACTCACTTATGTGAGATACTGTATATATAATGTGAGGGGTGGACTCACTTATGGGATATATACTGTATATTTAATGTGAGGAGAGGACTCACTTATGTGAGATACTGTATATATAATGTGAGGGTTGGAATCACTTATGGGAGATACTGTATATAATGTGAGGGGTGGACTCACTTATGGGAGATACTGTATATATAATGTGAGGGGTGGACTCACTTATGGGAAATACTGTGTATATAATGTGAGGGGTGGACTCACTTATGGGATATATACTGTATATTTAATGTGAGGAGAGGACTCACTTATGTGAGATACTGTATATATAATGTGAGGGGTGGAGTCACTTATGGGAAATACTGTGTATATAATGTGAGGGGTGGACTCACTTATGGGATATATACTGTATATTTAATGTGAGGAGAGGACTCACTTATGTGAGATACTGTATATATAATGTGAGGGGTGGACTCACTTATGGGATATATACTGTATATTTAATGTGAGGAGAGGACTCACTTATGTGAGATACTGTATATATAATGTGAGGGTTGGAATCACTTATGGGAGATACTGTATATAATGTGAGGGGTGGACTCACTTATGGGAGATACTGTATATATAATGTGAGGGGTGGACTCACTTATGGTAGATACTGTATATAATGTGAGGGGTGGACTCACTTATGGGAGATACCGTATATATAATGTGAGGGGTGGAGTCACTTATGGGATATACTGTATATATAATGTGAGGGGTGGACTCACTTATGGGATATACTGTATATATAATGTGAGGGGTGGACTCACTTATGGTATATACTGTATATAATGTGAGGGGTGGAGTCACTTATGGGTGATACTGTATATATAATGTGAGGAGTGGACTCACTCATGGGATATACTGTATATATAATGTGAGGGGTGGACTCACTTATGTGATATACTGTATATATAATGTGAGGGGTGGACTCACTTATGGGAGATACTGTATATATAATGTGAGGGGTGGACTCACTTATGGTAGATACTGTATATAATGTGAGGGGTGGACTCACTTATGGGAGATACTGTATATATAATGTGAGGGGTGGAGTCACTTATGGGATATACTGTATATATAATGTGAGGGGTGGACTCACTTATGGGATATACTGTATATATAATGTGAGGGGTGGACTCACTTATGGTATATACTGTATATAATGTGAGGGGTGGAGTCACTTATGGGTGATACTGTATATATAATGTGAGGAGTGGACTCACTTATGGGAGATACTGTATATATAATGTGAGGGGTGGAGTCACTTATGGGATATACTGTATATAAAATGTGAGGGGTGGACTCACTTATGGGATATACTGTATATATAATGTGAGGGGTGGAGTCCCTTATGGAATATACTGCATATAATGTGAGGGGTGAAGTCACTTATGGGATATACTGCATATAATGTGAGGGGTGGAGTCACTTATGGGATATACTGTATATATAATGTGAGGGGTGGACTCACTTATGGATATACTGTATATATAATGTGAGGGGTGGACTCACTTATGGGAGATACTGTATATAATGTGAGGGGTGGACTCACTTATGGATATACTGTATATATAATGTGAGGGGTGGACTCACTTATGGGAGATACTGTATATAATGTGAGGGGTGGACTCACTTATGGGAGATACTGTATATATAATGTGAGGGGTGGACTCATGGGATATACTGTATATATAATGTGAGGGGTGGACTCACTTATGTGATATACTGTATATATAATGTGAGGGGTAGACTCACTTATGGGATATACTGTATATAATGTGAGGGGTGGACTCACTTATGGGAGATACTGTATATATAATGTGAGGGGTGGAGTCACTTATGGGATATACTGTATATATAATGTGAGGGGTGGACTCACTTATGGGAGATACTGTATATATAATGTGAGGGGTGGAATCACTTATGGGAGATACTGTATATATAATGTGAGGGGTGGACTCACTTATGGTAGATACTGTATATAATGTGAGGGGTGGAATCACTTATGGGAGATACTGTATATAATGTGAGGGATGGACTCACTTATGGGAGATACTGTATATATAATGTGAGGGGTGGACTCACTTATGGTAGATACTGTATATAATGTGAGGGGTGGAATCACTTATGGGAGATACTGTATATATAATGTGAGGGGTGGAGTCACTTATGGGATATACTGTATATATAATGTGAGGGGTGGACTCACTTATGGTAGATACTGTATATAATGTGAGGGGTTGAATCACTTATGGTAGATACTGTATTTAATGTGAGGGGTGGAATCACTTATGGGAGATACTGTATATAATGTGAGGGGTGGACTCACTTATGGGATATACTGTATATATAATGTGAGGGGTGGACTCACTTATGGGAGATACTGTATATATAATGTGAGGGGTGGAATCACTTATGGGAGATACTGTATATATAATGTGAGGGGTGGACTCACTTATGGTAGATACTGTATATAATGTGAGGGGTGGAATCACTTATGGGAGATACTGTATATAATGTGAGGGATGGACTCACTTATGGGAGATACTGTATATATAATGTGAGGGGTGGAGTCACTTATGGGAGATACTGTATATATAATGTGAGGGGTGGAATCACTTATGGGAGATACTGTATATAATGTGAGGGGTGGAGTCACTTATGGGAGATACTGTATATATAATGTGAGGGGTGGACTCACTTATGGGAGATACTGTATATAATGTGAGGAGTGGACTCACTTATGAGAGATACTGTATATATAATGTGAGGGGTGGACTCACTTATGGGATATACTGTATATATATATAATGTGAGGGGTGGACTCACTTATGGGATATACTGTATATATAATGTGAGGGGTGGACTCACTTATGGGATAGACTGTATATAATTTGAGGGGTCGATTCACTTATGGGATATACTGTATATATAATGTGAGGGGTGGACTCACTTATAGGACATACTGTACTGTATATAATGTGAGGGGTGGACTCACCTATGGGAGATACTGTATATATAATGTGAGGGGTGGACTCACTTATGGGAGATACTGTATATAATGTGAGGGGTGGACTCACTTATGGGATATACTGTATATATAATGTGAGGGGTGGACTCACTTATGGGATATACTGTATATATAATGTGAGGGGTGGACTCTCTTATGGTAGATACTGTATATATAATGTGAGGGGTGGACTCACTTATGGGGTATACTGTATATATAATGTGAGGGGTGGAGTCACTTATGGGATATACTGTATATAATGTGAGGGGTGGACTCACTTATGGGATATACTGTATATATAATGTGAGGGGTGGAGTCACTTATGGGATATACTGTATATATAATGTGAGGGGTGGAGTCACTTATGGGATATACTGTATATGTAATGTGAAGGGTGGACTCACTTATGGGAGATACTGTATATATAATGTGAGGGGTGGACTCACTTATGGGAGATACTGTATATATAATGTGAGGGGGTGGACTCACTTATGGGAGATACTGTATATAATGTGAGGGGTGGACTGACTCCTGTGAGATACTGTATATATAATGTTAGGGGTGGACACGCTTATGGGAGATACTGTATATATAATGTGAGGGGTGGAGTCACTTATGGGATATACTGTATATATAATGTGAGGGGTGGACTCACTTATGGGATATACTGTATATATAATGTGAGGGGTGGAGTCACTTATGGGATATACTGTATATATAATGTGAGGGGTGGAGTCACTTATGGGACAGTAAGCCTTCCTACCCAAAGAGCACCACTCTTGTCCTCAGGTTGTGTGTGGTATTGCTGCCGGTTCCATTGAAGTGAATGGAGTTCAGTTGTAATACCACACACAACCTGAGGACAAGTGTGGTGCTCTTTCTGGATAATCCATTTAAATTAATAGACACACTGTACACAGTATTTTTTTTCTATGGACTAGGTCAATCTTTACAGTGCCAATTAAGTAGTATATATTTTTTTTTATTATATTTTTTTAAGGTCCCTTTATAATATTGCCTTTGTGCGCACTGGAGATGGGAGCGGAGGCAGAGCGCTTACCTGACTTTATACAGGCACCAACGTACGCTTGAGCGATCTCTTATTAAAACCATTTGGCTACAAGCTTTAATAAAGTGCTCCTCATAAACCTGTCAGGAGAAGATTGCTCTCATATACCTACAAATCCTCCGCCGGGCTAATTCGTGCACAGATCGTCTGCTGGCAATTGTTACGGTCTCAAGGAGAAGTACAATGGATTTAAGAATAATTTTATTAAGTGTGACTCTATGGCGGTGTGTCTATTCCTGTATCACGTGTGTGCACAATGAGACACGACAATCACCCCTTACAGGCCTATAAGGGTGGGTCCACGCCACGTTTTTCAAGTACAGTTCCCGTATATGTTTTCATTATAGAAAACGTGTGGTACCGTATTGAAAACCGTATACATAGACAAACAATTGAAAACCGTATACACCCGGTTGCGTACTTTTTGCTTGCAATACATATTTTTGAGTACGGGTTAAAAACTGATTTGCAACCGCATACGTTTTTTTTTTTTTTTTTTTTAACATGGACGTCAATGGGAAACGCACATATATACGGTTCCATACGGAGCAAAAATAAATAAATAAATGAATTTGTTTAAATAAAATAATAAAAAAAAAATTTTATGCACTTTTAAAAACAGTATAAGGTTTAAAAACGCATACAGTTTAGGCTGGGTTCACATAACGTTTTCTCCCATACGGGAGCGCATACGGCAGGGGGGAGCTAAAACCTTGCGCTCCCGTATGCTTTCTTATGCGCTCCCGTATGTAATTCATTTCAATGAGCCGACCGGAGTGAAACGTTCGGTTGGCTCATTTTTGCGCTGTATGAGCTTTTTCCCCGGACCTAAAAAACTGTGGTCAACCACGGTTTTAGGTCCGGTTGTAAAAGCGCATACGGCGCAAAAATGAGCCAACCGGACCGAATGTTTCACTCCGGCCGGCTCATTGAAAATGAATTACATACGGGAGCGCATACGGAAGTGCAAGGTTTTAGCTCCCCCCTGACGTACGCGCTCCCTTATGGGAGAAAACGTGATGTGAACCAGCCCTTACTTTTTCCCATACGTTTCCATATGTTTTTTTTGCCATACGGTTTTCTTTACAAAAACTGATTGAAAACAGTATGGCAAAAACGTGGTGTGAACCCATGTTGGTGTTTTCCCACAAGGGTGCCTCCAGCTGTTGCAAAACAACAACTCCTAGTATGCCCAAACAGCCTTCTAATATTCTCCATTGAAACATTTTATTTTATTTTAATAGAAATCGTGGCTTATAAAAAAAACAGCACATACCATACAGAACACAATCTTGTCTGGCTACAGCATTGTTTCCCAACCAGAGTGCCTCCAGCTGTTGCAAAACTACAACTCCCAGCATGCCCGGACAGCCAACGGCTGTCTGGGCATGCTGAGAGTTGTAGTTTTGCAACAGCTGGAGGCAGCCTGGTTGGGAAACACTGGGCTACAGCATCATCTTTGTCCCAGATGAAGCACAGTAAGTGAAGGTAGAATAGACATTCTGATAACACGAATCAGGGGGCACCATGTTGACTTTCTTCCTGTCCTCTAGGGGTTTGCCTTGGGTTACAAAGTACCAAGTAAGTGCACATACAGTACAAATACAGTTCATAAAGCAGCTACAGGATCTTGTAGCTTATATAAAGTTTTCCACAAGTTTCATCATTCTCTAGCTGATACATTCATTCTCTGTTTTCTTATGGAACTCATTAGTCTTCAGCAAACCTTTACCCGCACTTCTTAACTTCTGACATTGTTTTTGATGAAGGAAAACTTTTCCATCCTAGAAAAGTATAAATGCACGTCAGCACTCATTAAATGTCAGATCTCCCGGTATTGTAATAATGACATATACCACCAGGCAGGAGCTGACGGGGGCCGATAACAGCTGCGGACGTTCAGGCGGTGTTGGTTTCAATCAGTAACGGCAATCCGCAGAGCTGCAGGCAATCGTTCCAGAGAGGGGAGACAGGACGGGGTTAAAAGGCCCGATGATAAAATTAGTCACTTGCTATAATCATCACTTTCTGGAGCGGCCACAGGCGGACGTTAGCCAACATCCCAATCTTTGCTCACAGTCTGGTCGATTTCCTTCTGCCCCCTGTTTCCTGACCACTGACAGCCTTCAAACACCACTGATCAAACACGATGTATGCCAGCACCAGGCTGTTATACCACACATTACACTGGGATTACTAAAACGTCAATGGCTTCCATGGATTTCTGCATCTTACATTAAGAATTTCTGCATCCCCCCCCCCCCCCCAAAAAAAAAAAAAAAATCTCTTTAAATTAAATTAGGAACAAGATGAAATCATACAGTATGTGGTTCCAATTCTGTCCAATAATGCATCATTCATACAACGAGCTGCACATAAAGAAATGGCTTTATATGGATTTATACAGACCTGGAATATGGGGGGGGGGGAATCAGGAGTAAATATAAGAACTTGTCGTCTTCCATCTGGTTGTTAAAAATTCTGCTCAGTGGTTTCTTATTTTAGCTGTTTCTGGGAAAGCTTAACCATTATGGCCACCACGGCAGATCCCATCGCCCAGCTATCCTTGAGTCATAAAACAAGGAAGATTTGCTATTAGGGATCTGAGGAACACATGGGCGATGTCCTGACTGAACTGCTATGGGTGGCCGTATTGTTTACCCAACTTTTCCATAAACCTACGTAAAGCAAGCGACAATTCAGCCTTCTCAGATCCCTGAATGGGCAATGTAACGAACATCAGAAAAACTTTTAAAATAATGTTAAAATAATGTCATTAAAGAGTACCTGTCACCAAATAAAAATGTTAATATAGTGTTCCTTGTGTAATTAGCAGACACTTTCCCATTCACTTGCTTTTAAAATTATCAACTTAAAGGAATTATCCACCATAAGGTGATTTTAGTACGTACCTGGCAGGCAGTAATGGACATGCTTAGGAAGGATCTGCGCTTGTCTTGGGGATAAATGGCTATGTTGTGAGATTACCATAACACTGTGGCTAGCTTTTTGTGAACTTGTATTTCCTGTCTGACTTTTCTTTTTTGATTACAAATCCCACAATCCCATTTTCCTCCCTCCCACACATCAGACACCCCACCCATTGAAACATAAATGAGCTGCATCCAGCAAAAGACCTGTGGTTTTCAATCAGGGTGCCTACAGCTGTTGCAGATTGATCTCTCCCACACCAAGCGATCCCTCCACCAATTGAAGCAGACAGGCTCCCTGTCATCAGCTGACTAGTGAGTCAGGTCTCGGCCGCATTGCAACCTGGGAAAAATCTGAGACAATAGTCATTTTGTATGGTGTTAAAAATAAATATGGGGATGAAAATCACAGAAGAAATGTGAGAAAAACGTCACACACCGGTACAGACACTATATTATGAACTCTCTAACTTTACAGCCCCTGTAGATTAGTCAAATAAAAATAATTCCTGGAATACCCCTTTAAATATGTTTAAAATGTAATAGAAAAAGCGGCCACTAGGTGGCTCTGTTGTGTTCCCTGCTGCAATTAATACAGTGAGTTTGGTGTCCTCCCAGGCTGGCAGGAGACCAAACTCAGGAAGTGCTTCTCTGCACTGAACTTGCTTGACAGCTGCACAGAGCCTCACTGAAAGCTGCAAAGAGCCTCACTGAAAGCTGCATAGAGCCTCACTGAAAGCTGCATAGAGCCTCACTGAAAGCTGCATAGAGCCTCACTGAAAGCTGCATAGAGCCTCACTGGAAGCTGCATAGAGCCTCACTGAAACATGCACAGAGCCTCACTGAAAGCTGCATAGAGCCTCACTAAAACACGCACAGAGCCTCACTAAAACATACATAGAGCTTGAGGTCTTCTATTCATCACAGCACTGTAACGATGTGAGGGCGGAAGTGGTCCTTCAGCAGGCTTCAATCATGTCATGCCTGCTGGGAAACCTCCCCTTTCTCCTGCTGGGAAATTGCACTGTGTGAGCAAGAATAAAGGTATGATACACAGCTTTTTAAAGCTCTAAAAAAAAAATTTAGGGTGGGAGGAGTGTTAGGAGTAGTGAGGGAAGTTAGTTTAGAAAAGCTTATTTGGTGACAGGTACTTTACCATTAAAGAAAAAGAATCTGGTTCTCCAGCTCCCGGAGTAAAATATCCAAATATTACTAGGAACTTTATAAAAAGTAAAAGATAAAATAAAAAGTGGAACAAAATAATAATAAAAATAATAATAATAAAACCGCAAATAAAAAAGTCTTAACCATTCAGTTCTGTTTTGCAAATATGTTCTACAGCTCAGCAATACAGCTCCCAAAGAAAACTGAGGGCCCATACATTTCATCAGTATGTCCATGTCAACTAAAATAACTTCCATATTTGTTGTTCACTAATCCGTGCTCTTCTATTTCACATAATGTTTAATATGCTTTTAATCAGAACGGTTTTTGTTCCGGTCAATTTAACTGTAAATGAAGCAGATGTAACGCTGGTTTACTCTTCGATCTTAAGTTCCATGTTTAATAAAACTCAAGAAAACAGATACCCTGCAGACGGTCACATCATGCGCCGATCCCTCCATGACATAAGATACTTTGGCACAGTTTAGTCATGGGGACTTCCTTCATCTGATACGCACATCATTGTAACATCACTTTATTATTCCCTGGAGCCAATGTAGTAAATACACTAAATAGTGCAATAGTTGGTCTCATCTGCAAAAGTAGGTGGTGATTTATTATGTCTGACCGGGTCCTAGCTGTTGTTTGTAGTGCACTGAGTCCACAGAATATTTTATATTATTTAGCTATTATCTGTCTACGAGGTGTTATCATTTATGATAGTATAATGTGTGAAAGCAATGAGACGGCAGATTGTAACTACAGAAAGTTAAACAGATTTGTAAATTACTTCTATTAAAAAATCTTAATCCTTTCAGTACTTATGAGCTTCTGAATTTAAGATTGTTCTTTTCTGTCTAAGTGCTCTCTGATGACACGTGTCTCGGGAACCACCCAGTTTAGAAGAGGTTTGCTATGGGGATTTGCTTCTAAACTGGGCGGTTCCCGAGACACGTGTCATCAGAGAGCAATTAGACAGAAAAGAACAACCTTAACTTCAGAAGCTCACAAGAACTGAAAGGATTAAGATTTGTTAATAGAAGTAATTTACAAATCTGTTTAACTTTCTGGAGCCAGTTGATATATAAAACATTTTTTTTTTCCTGGAATACCCCTTTAACCTCACAAAATTATAGTGGACCTGACAGTCTAAGATGTCAGACGTCATGAAGGTAGGACACAAATGAAAAAACACGGCCCCCAAATGTCGATGCCCAGAAAACTCTTCAAATCTGTCAGGAATCGTCCAGGGTAATACATAAAGGTTTTATTTATTTAAAAATATAAATGAATAAATACACTATAAAAGGTGGCAAACAGTGGGGGAATGGCCCCACAGTGGCACCACAAATGAATAAATGCATTAAAAATAAAGCAATACGTATCAATAAAAAAATTGTTATAAACACTTGCACAGCATATACAATCAATAAATACATCAATTCAAAGCATTATATAAAAACATGTAGAAAAATCAAAATTGCAGAACATGGTTTATACTATGTAAAAATGAGGCCAGGAAAGCACATAATAAACAAACGGAGAGTCTATCAATGAAACTGTAAACACTCAACTCATCACGAATGTGTGCTTTTGCTTGTATACACCCGTGTATTCCTAACAAGTTTTTGGAGTCTTCTGAGAAGTGCCATTTGGGGCAGTGTTTGTCCATTTGTATCCAACCAGTGACTTAAGGGTCAATGAGGTTGATTACCGGTTCCAGGTCCCCATGCTATGCGGCCCTTCTCCAACATGTGTAGCCCAAGGGTGAAAGGCTTGTACATATAGGGGGAGATTTATTAAAACCTGTCCAGAGGAAAAGTTACTGAGTTGCCCATAGCAACCAATCAGATTGCTTCTTTCATTTTTGAAAAGGCCTCTGAAAAATGAAAGAAATGATCTGATTGGTTGTTTTGGAGAACTCAGCAACTTTTCCTCTGCACAGTTTTTGATAAATCTCCCCCATAGTATACATGGTAAGAGTCCAATCATAATGTGGGTTCCTACGAGATGGTATTACCAGAGGTGTGGTGCATTTTTTTTTGCTCTTTTCTTTCATTCATTCCAACCAGACTATACAAGACTCTAGGTCACCCTCCAACCATAGGACAAGAATATAGGTGGAAACTTGTTCTGAAAAATGCAATTTTTGCACAGATGTGCTAGGGTCGACATGGATACCCTGATACATGTGGACATCATCCACAAATAAACCACTAGGATCGCGTCTGCCATTGGAGGTATGTTGGGCCAACCACATACACATTCGATTGTCTACTGGTCCCCTCCAAATGGGCCTACTTTTTCCCTTTGTTTTTACACAGAGTATGTTCTACCATGGAGCAATAATAAGAAATAGCAGAACTTACCTCTGGCAGAATTGCTTTAAATACTGGAGCATCCATCAAGGTGATCTGGCTCTGCAAACCAACATAGAGTGAAGTGAAAAACGGAAAAGCAAAAATAATAGACAACTGCTTTATTTCATATATGACAGACCCTTCTGGAGTTAATAAAAATTATTTTAGTCACTAAAACATATTATTCTATGAATAAACTTTGGCCCAGATTTATCAAACTGTGTTAGAGAAATAGAGGGTTTTCCCACAATGACCAATCACAGCTCAGCTTTCACTTTACCAGAGTTTGTTAGCTGAGCTGTGATTGGCTGCGGTGGAAAAATCCCTTTATTTTCTCTCACACAGTTTGATAAATCTGGGGCATTATTTCTATAAGGTGCAACTGATCATCAGAGAAAGCTATATGGGATGTGCACATGAAACACGCTCTGCCCATGTAATTCTTCTCCCCAAGATCTTCGATCAAGCACAGAATTTATATATAAAATACATTACTGGGTCTATAGTATTAAGTAGACAGTGCAAAGCATATAATATTTATTAATAATAATACTACTAATAATAAACTCCTATAAGAGACTTTACTATCCCTTCAGGGCAGCACAGTGACTTAGCACTGTTTCCGTGCAGCCCAGGTGTCCTAGGTTCAAATTTAAGTGTTTGTATGTTCTTCCCCTGTCTACATGGGTTTCCTCCAGGTTCTCCAGTTTTCTGCAACACTCCAAAATATACCGATAGGTGAATTTACATTGTGAGCCCCAGTGGGAAAATGGACCAATTTGAGTGATGGCAAGCTATTTTCAGTGCTGCAGGATATGTTGGAGCTTAATAAATATCATTATTATTATACTATTTATTAGAACAGTCCTTAACCCCTTAAGGACGCAGGACGTAAATGTACTTCCTGGTGAGGTGGTACTTAACGCACCAGGACGTACATTTACGTCCTGTGCATAACCGCGGGCATCGGAGCGATGCCCGTGTTATGCGCAGCTGATCCCGGCTGCTGATCGCAGCCAGGGACCCGCCGGCAATGGCAGACGCCCGCGTTCTCGCGGGCGTCCGCCATTAACCCCTCAGGTGCCGGGATCAATACAGATCCCGGCATCTGCGGCAGTTCGCGATTTAAATGAACGATCGGATCGCCCGCAGCGCTGCTGCGGGGATCCGATCATTCATAACGCCGCACGGAGGTCCCCTCTCCTTCCTCCGTCCGGCTCCCGGCGTCTCCTGCTCTGGTCTGTGATCGAGCAGACCAGAGCAGGAGATGACCGATAATACTGATCTGTTCTATGTCCTATACATAGAACAGATCAGTATTAGCAATCATGATATTGCTATGAATAGTCCCCTATGGGGACTATTCAAGTGTAAAAAAAAAATAAAAAAAATGTAAAAGTAAAAGTAAAAAAAAAGTGAAAAATCCCCTCCCCCAATAAAAAAGTAAAACGTCCGTTTTTTCCTATTTTACCCCCAAAAAGCGTAAAAAACATTTTTTATAGACATATTTGGTATCGCCGCGTGCGTAAATGTCCGAACTATTAAAATTAAATGTTAATGATCCTGTACAGTGAACAGCGTGAAAAAAAAAAAAAAAAAAGTCCCAAATTCCTACTTTTTTAATACATTTTATTAAAAAAAAATTATAAAAAATGTATTAAAAGTTTTTTATATGCAAATGTGGTATCAAAAAAAAATTACAGATCATGGCGCAAAAAATGAGCCCCCATACCGCCACTTATACGGAAAAATAAAAAAGTTAGAGGTCATCAAAATAAAGGGATTATAAACGTACTAATTTGGTTAAAAAGTTTGTGATTTTTTTTAAGCGCAACAATAATATAAAAATATATAATAATGGGTATCATTTTAATCGTATTGACCCTCAGAATAAAGAACACATGTCATTTTTACCATAAATTGTACGGCGTGAAAACAAAACCTTCCAAAATTAGCAAAATTGCGTTTTTCGTTTTAATTTCCCCACAAAAATAGTGTTTTTTGGTTGCGCCATACATTTTATGATATAATGAGTGATGTCATTACAAAGGATAACTGGTCGCGCAAAAAACAAGCCCTCATACTAGTCTGTGGATGAAAATATAAAAGAGTTATGATTTTTAGAAGGCGAGGAGGAAAAAATGAAAACGTAAAAATTAAATTGTCTGAGTCCTTAAGGCCAAAATGGGCTGAGTCCTTAAAGGGGAACTCTGATGGAAATAATTTTTTTAAATGAACTGGTGCCAGAAAGTTGAACAGATTTGTAAATGACTTCTATTAAAAAATCTTTATCCTTCCAGTACTTTTTAGCAGCTGTATGCTACAGAGGAAATTCTTTGCTTTTTGAATTTCTTTTTTGTCTTGTCCACAGTGCTCTCTGCTGACACTTGATGCCCGAATCATGAACTGTCCAGAGCAGGAGAAAACTCCCCATAGGAAACATATGCTGCTCTGGACAGTTCCTGACACAGACAGAGGCGTAAGCAGAGAGCACTGTGGACAAGACAAAAAAGAAATTCAAAAAGCAAAGAATTTCCTCTGTAGCATACAGCTGCTAATAAGTACTGGAAGGATAAAGATTTTTAAATAGAAGTAATTTACAAATCTGTTTAACTTTCTGGCACCAGTTCCTTTAAAAAAAAAAAAAAAAAAAAAGGTTTTCCACCAGAGTACCCCTTTAAGTCATAAGCTGGTCACAGTCTGTCCATTGCTGGAGCCCCCTGGAGCCAGTAATAATGTCATCTGCAGGGAAATACTAGCAGCAGGGGCTCAAGATGCCTGCAGCACCTCCACATGGAAAAAGAAAGATGGCAAGATTTATCTCGCTGCAGAAGATGGGCTCCATAATCTTAAAATAAAATACAGTGCTTATCTGAGTGCTTCGCCTGGGCCTTTTTAGTGCCATTGGGGTATGAACACGCAGACTGACCATTCAAACTTTTAGTATGTGAAAACTTTTTTATTCAATTTTTTTGTGACAGGGACACTTTAAGACAATATCCCAGATTTATCAAAGTGTGTGAGAGAAAAAGCGGAGAGATTTTCCCACAGCAACCAATCACAGCTCAGCTTTCTTATCTTAACGAGCTCTGGTAAAGTGAAAGCTGAGCTGTGATTGGTTGTTATAGGCAAAATCTCTCCAGTTTTTCTCTTACACATTTTGATAAATCAGGGCCAATGAATGTTTCAATGACAAAATGTGCAGCAGAAATGCAAGGCATACTCGTGGATTTTTTCCATGAATTTCATTACATTTCACTGTGCATTTTCTGTGGTTTTGGACGTACATCCACCCCAATTAATGGAGCTTATCCACACACTGACCTCCCTGTATGTTTTCTGCATGTATTCCTAATTTAAAAAAAAAAAAAAAAAAAATCCATAGACCAGTGTTTCCCAACCAGGGTGCCTCCAGTTGTTACAAAACTACAACTCCCAGTATGCCTGGACAGCCGAAGGCTGTCCAGGCATGCTGGGAGTTGTAGTTTTGCAACAGCTGGAGGCACCCTGGTTGGGAAACACTGCCATAGACCAATGTAATAAAATACAGCTCATCATGTGTTACTTACTGCAAACTCCTCAGGAGTCACTTTCAACACATCGAACACCACAGCATCATAGCTCTTATTGGCATAGTCCGAACTATGCCCATCCAGAGAGTCCGAGCTGCTACTCCCCTAAAAACAGAAATATGACATTGTAAATGCAGTGTGCTCCTAATATAGAAGTCATTAAATATACATTTCTCCTCCACATAGTAATAATATGTTAGTTTACAGACAGTTCTAACTCTATCATACCTTTAAAGGGTTAAGATCTAGAAACCAGTGAATTCATAAAGAATTCATTCTTTTTTTCCTTTGTTAATGCACCTACAGTATTTGTTTCCATGTTGCATAACTAAGATTGCATGTTCTTCTATTTTTTATTCCATTTGTTAAATTGCCAAATTATTCTCCCATTACCTACAGTTGGAAGGAATTATGTTTATAGTTCATCTCTCGGAATTCAAACTTAAAAGACCATTATGGGGCTCTCAGAGAGTATATAATAAACGTCACAATACAGAGACCAGATCTCAGGGGTGGAGGCTATAGGTATTTATACACATGCCTATATATATAGAGCATGTACATTATATAGGGGCACACCATGAAGCTGCTATGGGGCCCTTGGAGACAGGGGGCCCCAGACCAGATCATTCTATTTGGTAAGAACCTGTGCAGGGATCCCAGGTCCCAAAAATAAGAACATGGGGAATTAACACAAGAATTATATACAGGGTACTAACAACTTGGAACTCATATGAGATCTAGTTTATTGTATTGCAATTCTTCTATAATACATATAACGTTTTGGTTACTTTGACCGCCATCAGATACTTGGATTGCTGAAAGGCAGAAGAGATTAGGAGGAAGAAAATGCTACAGGAAACCTGTAATTGTCTGCATAAGGATTACCGTATATACAAAATATGGGCTACACAAGCATGAAGGTGTCAAATCCCAGGTGGTTAGAGGTGTTGTAGCTTAAATGGCACCTGTCATATAAAAAATAAAAAAACTTTTGATATGTCAGAGACATATGAAAAGTTTTATTGGTTGGGTCTGAGTGTTCAGACTCTGACCGATCACAGAAAGAGCAGGGAATAGTCCACTCCTGCCTCTTTCTCTACCAGCTTCGTGCCATGTGACCTGGGCAGACTTACAATGTAAGTCTATAAAGCCATTTAGGTCTCTCTCCCCACTTGTTGTTGTCATCGGTCAGGCTATAAACACTCAGACCCAGATCGATAAAAACTTTAAATGGGCACTGTCACCAACTTTTTTTTTTTTTGATATGTTGTAGTATTTATGTACTACAACATATCTATAATATAGTTTCATTATTTTTTTTTTTTTATTAACATGGTGTATTTTACATTTGAAAAACCGGCCACTAGGGGTCTCCCTCCTAGTGGCCGGCAGCAGCCTGACGTGACTTCACAGCTGAATTCGGACCGATGCCGGCCGGGCAATCGGTCCTAATTCATTCAGGCTGCGCTCGCTCCCTGCCAGTCAATCAGACAGGTGGGAGTGAGTGATGTGAACGCCGGGGCTGCGCTCATTGGCTGCCTGGCCTCGCAGCTGCCTCATTGGCTGCCTGGCCTCGCAGCTGCCTACCCCCGGCATGTACAGTCTGGAGGCAGCACAGCACTGAATCTCAGTGCTGCTCTGATGCTCCAGGACTGTACATGTCCTGTACGGGTAAGTGAGATCTTATTTCACTTACCCATACTTTGTTTCGGTCCCGGGTCTCGGCTGTGAGCATGGCAGTTGGGCGATACTCCTATACTCCTCCTCCCTGGATAACACTACACTGCTAAACAGGGAGGAGACCCCGGAGCAGCCTGCCATGCGATTCGCTGATCATCTATGCGCGCTCCCAATAGGCACGCAGCATAGATGAAGTGAGGGCTGAAGTCGGCGCCCAGCAGGCGTCAGTGAGGTCGCGCCTGCTGGGGAAGTCGGCTTCCGGCAGAGCTAGGGAGTAGAGCAGAAGAAGAGACATTTATAAGGTAGCAAACATTTTTTTAAAGGCAGGGAGGTATTTAGGGATAGTTTAGCAATAGGTAGGGACAGAAAAGAGAAAAAAAACTACAGATGGTGGGAGCTACTCTCTAAAGATGTAAAAAAAAAATTCAAATCAACAGTTATACAGATTTGTAACTTCTATTTGAAAATCTTAATCCTTCCAGTACTTACTAGCTGCTGTATGCTCCAGAGGAAGGTGTGTAGTTCTTTCCAGTCTGACCACAGTGCTCTCTGCTGCCATCTCTGTCAAAGTCAGGAACTGTCAAAAGTTGGTTTGCTCCTACTCTGGACAGTTCCTGACATGAACAGAGGTGGCAAAAGAGAGCACTGTGGCCAGACTGGAAAGAACTACACAACTTCCTCTGGAGAAAACATCAGATGATAAATACTTGAATGATTAAAATTTTTATGTAGAAGGGATTTACAAATCTGTATAAAACTTTCTGGTACCAGTTGATTTGAAAACATTTGTTTTCCACCAGAGTACCCCTGTAAACCAACACCAGAAAAGGGCCCCATTTTATTATTTGTTATGGGATTCCTTCACTGCACTGTAAACCCTAAACTTTAAATGCAAAAAAACAGAGCAGTCCCTGTAGCCCCTTAAGAGCCTCGGCCCCTAAGAACACCCTCTGTCTGGCTCTGCAAATTCTGCCAAGTAACATAGGTAATTGAACGGCCACTGAAGTGTTTTGCACAGCTGGGTGGTGGTATCCCATGCAGAAGCTAGAATGGCAGCCATGTTGGTAAACAACTATGAAATAGCCGAGGACCAAAGTTTGCAGATGTGGTAGGGGTTCTTGCAGTTTTACCGGAGCCCTAAGCTGATGGGAAATTCCCATCCCAGACGTGGACATCTATAAAAGACGTCCTTCTCAGCCCTTGCCACATCTGACCCGATAGTTTGAACTGCACATTTTTATTTCTTCAAAGAAAAAAATAATTCCCAAAGGCTTTTCTAGACCGGGAACGTCTGAGTCGTAAACCATCAAATTTACTGGAATTTACATTAGGGCACTTGGTAAACCCCACCGCTGGTCAACAACATTAAACTGTTGTAGGTCGAATGTGGGCAGGAATGTAAATCGAAGCCTTTACACAGTCATGCAACATTAATCTGTAGACTGACTGGCCTGAAAAATGAAGCCTCTGTACACAACACAGAGAGACGGAAAGGTGATTAAATATACAGTAACCCAAATGATATGTACCAAGGAGAGATGATTGAAACTTTATAAGGCATATATACATCTATAACCTTGCATCACAGTCTCCCTCCAGTGAATATGCCGGCCATTGCCAAACAGTGTACAGTAAAGTAATGCATTGTTACATTGTGCCAGACCCCCAGCTTGTGGCTACTGGCAAATTATACGGCTCTGAGGACAGATTTACACAACTTTGTGGGTGTCACTAGAACATTCATCTTTCTGATGCTTTGCCCTGTATTAAAAGAGAAGGCATATTCAGAGTCAATAGTGAGAGTTCTGTGTCCGAAAAGGAAAAAAATAAAAAAAATAAAAAGGATTTTGCAACATATCTTCGAATGTGATTCCAAAATAATCTCACCACTCAGACACCGGTGTTAGGTAATGTGAAGTAATGGAAGAAGCACCGTATGCATGCATAGTCCTTGAGAGCCATCTGTTTATTTCATTGTTTCATTGCTGTTAATTGGTCATGTGATCACCAGCTAGACACACAGACAATCACAATGCTTAAAGTGTCAAAGAAGTGGTCAGATCATCACCTATCACATCGCTTCTACATCGCTCCCCTGAAGCTCTTCAGTATCTGTATACTGCTGCTATCTCTATGGGATCAGGCTATATAGTAGTTAAACCTCTCCTCTCAAGTTCTCTATCCATACTGCTGCTCCTTTCTCGATGGGAACAGGATATATAGTATATATACACCTCCCAGACAGCTCTATCTGTATACTGCTATTCTTTAACGGACTGATCCTATAGCTGCTTCTTAAAAGTGCCACATCAATCACTGGATAAGGTGATTATTAGATGTAGCAGTGGTGAAACTAGCTGTTGGGTGAATACAAGTTCGTGCTCACATTAAGTAGATTTCTTAGCTGCAGGCTTTTCTGTAAAATCTGTAAAAGAGTTACATGCTGTAACGGCTGGTGGTGGGGATCCACTATACCTGTTGTGGACGATGGCGTGAGCCGTACCAGGGAGCAGAGGCTAAGGAGCCGCTGGTTTTCATAAAAGCCCGCCGCAAAGCGGGATGGACTTGCTGTGCCAGGGGGCTCCTAGGTCGCTAACCCTGGCATGACTTGTCGACAAAAGCTGCTGAGGAGATGCGTGGCACAAAAGTAATGAGAAGGAGTCATAGTGAAGGACAGGCAGAAGGTCAGGACTGGCAGCACTGTAGCAAGGTCAGGTCACGTAGCAAGAGGTCAGAGGGCAGGTGGCACAGGAGCAAGGTTAGGATTTAGCAACGGGGTCAGATACACGGCAAGGCAAGACACAAACAGTATGCTTTCTCTTAGGCTGAATGGCACAAAGATCAAGCAAGGGTCAAGAGGAAGTGCAGGGTTAAATAAGGTAAGGACCAGACAAGCACCAATCAATGGAAAATCACAGGAAGCCAGCACGCACACCCTAGGAGGTGTGGATGAACATGCCGGCGGCCATGGACAGCGGAGGGGATAGAGACGCGGGGAGGTGAGTGATGGCCCAGCTTTCGCATGAGAGCGCGCCCCGCGATGCGAACCGCAGCAGAGCCAGCACAAGAGGACAGGGCAGGCGTGCGCTCGTGGCCAGCGCATCTGGCCGCAGTGCTACTCGTAACACAAGCATTGCGAAGTGTGAAATCTCTGTGACATACCAGGCATGTTGTGGGTATAAAAATCTACATTTTGCCCTACAATCTGCTGTGTGAGACTGGAGCAACATTTAAACCCATATACAAAGTGTGGGTCTTTGTTAAGTTTATATAAATGCTATTGGCATAAACCTTAAAGATGCCCTGAAAAGGAGGCTGGACTGATCACCTATCTACTGGAATAGGGTCCATCAGTTTTTTAGTCCATACATTTGCCTCCCTCTGGAGCAAGTAGGGCGGTCCTATTTGTGGAGTTGGTTTTGATATCTCTGTGACTAGTCAAAAGTACACTTCATCTCTCCATGATCACTTCGATGTTAGCAGAACATCCCATCAGATAGAAAGTTTCGGGGCTGAATGGGATTAGATTTTTTGAAGTCAATTATTTTAGTTCACGGTACACAGACAGCAGAAAGTATTATTCAGCCTTGTTCAATATAAAAAACATTTTTGAACACCCCTGAAATAGAGAACATAATATCAGAAGTTTCTAACCTCTGCATACTATATATCTGAGAATGGTTGGGAGATCTTCAAACATATCATAAAATAAAATTTCCAACCCATGAAGCCGCTACGTTATGGTCGACTCCACAGACACCAATTGATTTTACTTTAATAAAAGACCTCTGCTCCCGTGAACAGTAATAGATGGCTTTTGGTAATAATTGAAGACTTGGGCTGTTGTTTTTGGCCTGACCCGTAAACCCCTTTTCAATACTGAAGTCTTTAATATTCATCAGGTTTTGGTATGTTGCTTGTATCTTGCCAAAGACGAGGAGGCAACAAAATTACGAGTCTATGGAAAAATGATCATTTCACAGGCTCCCCTGACCTGACCACAAACTTTGGCTCAGAACTGTAACCTCTAACAAATCCCTCATTACATTGTCAAAAGGATCTTTTAAGAATTATCTTTAAGAAACCAAAAGTTTCCAGCTAACTAACACTGAACAATTCCAACCACATCCAGTAGAAGTAAAAGCGATTAAAAATCGGGTAAAACTCCGCTGGTCAGGCAAATACTACAAGGTAAATTTCATGTGGAAAAACACCAAAGCATGTTTCAAGCCAAAACCAATGCCCTAGGCTACTTTCACATAGGACAGGTAATGTTGCGGAATTGCGCAATGAAAATTTACAGCGAATTAGAGTACTAGTGTCATGAATTAGATTTTAGGAAATCTTCCATAGGTGTAAAAAAAAAAAATTTTTTTTTAAATACTACACTATTTATCTGAATTAGGGAAGTTAAAACGGTGGATTTGCTGCAGGAACGCTGCAGGTACACAGCAAACTCTAAAATGGTGTTTTTTGAAGGAGTTTTTCAGAAATAAATAAAAAAATTTATATATATATATATATATATATATATATATATATACACACACATACACATATACAGCCTGGTAGGGATGCAAAGTAATTAAATACTGCAAACTCATCTTGCACTGTCCAGCATTGGTGCTCCATCAAATTGATGTAAATGTTTTTTTTTTTTGCACAATATATTTGTATTTCTTAATTAAATAAGCGGATCGTATACAACTTTCTCCTCTTCTTAGCATGATCAGTATTGAGAATGGGTCATGACGGATGGATGGTAAGCGGATCCACCTGGAACACCTCTTCAGATGCAGATCACAGATCAGGTGCAAACAGATGTGAACAAATGCAAATAAAAACCAATTGAACTCAATGGGGCTTAAACAGATCAGTTCATTCCTGTTTCTCTGATCCCCAAAAGAAATAAAGAAATGCAAATCATGCAGATGTAATCCCGCAGAAAAGTAACCAGGGGAAGCAGGGAGCACCAGAACTGCAACACTGGACTTGGTAAGGTGAGAATGCTTCATTTTATTACTTTATACACTAGGTGGCTACGGTATATATATATATATATATAATTTCTCTTAGGAAATTTACAACTGATGTCTGTGAGTTGTTTCCAAAAATGTCTGTATTTTTTTATTGCCTTGGTCCTATATTTACTTTTCTTGTTCATCTACTGACCGTATCTCTGTGCCCCTTCATTGTTACATGTGTATGCCTGACAAATGCTTCTGTTTTTATTTATTTTTGTTAGATAATAAGAAAAAACATTTATATTATTTGCAAAACTGCATAGGCAAAGAGAGACATTTTTCACAATAAAAACTGACACCATATCAACTAAACATGCCATCCTGGTCTCCTCTCAATGCCTAGAATGTATGGGGCTGTGGTGTTCTGTAAAGTGTAGGGTCCATAGCAGTACCAGAATTGTAATTTAGGCTTCTTTCGCACTACAAAATTACTCCGTTTTAAAGATCCGTACGAAGTTCCATCTGAAAATCAGCTGTAAAACGGCAGTTATTATCTTCCATCATAAAATAACGGCTGTTATTAATAACGGGCTATAACTTTTTCAGCTGATTTTCAGAAGGAACTTCGGAACTACGGATCTTTAAAGCAGAGTAATTTTGTAGTGTGAAACAAGCCTTAGCACGAATGAAATAAATGGGGCTATAATGCAGCATCTGGTTCTGTTTGATGTAATTCTTATGTGGGTCAAACTCACAACAATCAGATACTCTGAACTAGTACAAAATGCAGGGGATACAGAAGACTATTTTAAACACTTAGATTTACATATGTGAATTGCTTTTGCTGTAATATTACGTTAGGACAGTGTTTTCCAACCAGGGTGCTCTCAGCTGCTGCAAAACTACAACTCCCAGCATGCTCGGACAGTCAATGTAGTTTTGCAACAGCTGGAGGCACAGTGGTTGGGTAACACTGACATATACGTTACATTTACAATCTACATTTACCAGTGATACCCAACCAGGGTGCCTACAGCTTTTGCAAAACTACGGCTCTCAGCATGCCTGGACAGCTGGAAGTACACTGGTTGTGTAACCAATGACCTATGCTGGAAGTTTTGCAACAGCTGGAGGCACACTGGTTGGGAATCACTGGTTTATGGGCTACAGCACAGACTGCAGAATGCTAGGGGTTGTAGTTTTGCAACAGCTGGAGGTACCCTGGTAAAACAAACTACACCCAACAATGTGTAAAGTGTTGAGAAGCAGCCCATTCCTGGAGTCTAGCTCACGGGTTGTTTCGGTGCCAAAAAAAAAAAAATCAGGGACAACTACACCAGGCGACAACCTGCTCACAATTAAATTTCCACGGTCATTTCCCGAGGAAAAATATCTAGAATTTTCTTTTTCCTGTATTCACTCAGCACCTAATTTCAAGTGTACCCTGCCAATAAATTAACCCCTTGTCTACCAATCTGCCTTTTATGGGTCTTTTAGGCGTTATGGGGCTTCATTCTACGGTACTGCGCATTTATGAAACTGTAGAATGAGTCTCGCACGGGTGGATAGGGCGTTCGGCTGTGTAATGACAGCCCAGGTCCTGCTCTACCAGCAGAGATCAGAGGAGTCTCCATTCCTGGGAGGGGACTCACTCTGTAAGACCCTCAATGAACCAATAACATGATTGCAGGGTGACGATGGATCGCCATGACAGATGAAGGTTTAACAAAAGAAGGACATAAGAGTATGAAAGTTTAAATTGAAAGATAGAGATTTACAGCTGCAGATTTCCATGTAAACTAAATGACTGAACAAAGCATCAACTCTGCAGCATCAAATATGCACAGGATACTGTATGTGTGAAAACATCATAAGAGTAGAGTCACATGTAGCACATCCGCAGTGTATTTCACGCTGGAGATGTGCCGACTCAAGTCAATAGAGCAGACAGGGCTAGCTGGCCACAGCAGGGAGCTCGCTCTGGTGACTGGCATTGGCACATCGGCAGCGTGAAATAAACTGCGGATGTGCTACATGTGACTCTATCCTAAGGGTGTATTCTCATGTATTTGATGCACAGTATTTGAAGCTGTGTTCAGTCACTTAGTTTACATTGAAATCTGCAGCATAAAATCTACAGCTTCAAATCCTGTGCATCAAATACTCGCAGGATACTCTATGTGTAAATACACCCTAAGGGCCATTTATTTTCTAAATATACAAAATTATTTAAAAATAAAATTAAAGCATACTCACCTGCCCTGATCCACCGCAGGTGCCGTTCAATCAGCTAATGAATCTGTCATTTTCTGTGGTGACTAAGAGCCACCAGAATGGCAGCTGCAGGGGATCGGGGCAGGTGAGTATTGTTTTCATTTATAAAGCACCCTGACTCGGTTTTGAAAAATGTTGCCATACTGGAATGCCCCTTTAAGTCCCTTAGTTTAACTGAAATAAACCACAACAACACAGTAGCAGGGTGCTGATTGGCTGGTACAGTAGCCTTCGAAATGGGTCTGTGTCTCCAAGCTGGCATAGGAGTCTTATATGCCCTGCAATTCTCCCTAAGGAAAAAGTATGCAAAGTAGCTATCTTCCAACAACCTGCTCTGTACTGGACTAGGATCAAGAACCTCAAAATAGCTGTCTACAAATGTGTCCTTTTCCTTTTGAAGGAGGACATAGTTTGTCTTATTATCCCTAGTCATGTTTAAATGGGGTTGAACATTGATTTACAGGAAAGATACCTCCAATAGGTGTCACTAGAGAACCGGCTTTTTGCTACTTTGCAGATATTATGGGTAAAAAACAAACATATTACTAGCGTGTGTAAAGCAAAAGTGGATGAAGTAAGAGAGATCTGCCACTGACTTTATATCCTTGGTTATAACAATGAGTTGTAAAACATCTAAAAAAAAAAAAAAAAAGCAGCTGGGGGGAACTATTCCATGTTTCATGGGAAACCAAATCCTTAAATGAGATGCGTATAAACAGCCATAAATACTGCATATATTAAAGCAATCCCATGCACAGCACTTAAAAACATAAACACGGCTCATAAATCATCTTAGTTTTGCTCTGCGGCTGGCAGCATTTGCTACCTCAAGGGCCAAAGTAAGCATGTAATAATGTTTTGACATGGCGCAACAACGTGCCTAGATAAACATGAGTCCATACCTCAGGAGTGGCGGAGGTGACCGTCACGCTGGCCATAAGGCCATTTCTCTTATACATACTCCCCCTCGGGATGCTGGGAGATTAGCTCAGCCTCAGCTGTTGACGGCCTGTGACAATCCTTGCTGACCTACGGAGAAAACAAACAAAAATGAATCACTGAAAATGTCTGGTCTGGGTGACAAAGAGGTGACTGTCCTGTAAGACCAGACAGAATTTTAGACCACCACAGAAGGGAACAGCCCAGTACGGTTCATCGATCCGGGACCCTTATTGGTGCAAAAAAATGTGTACATTTTCTTACTGCTTTTCTTCTGCAGCTTACATTTTTTTTACAATACACTGCAAGCTGCTTGGTGCTGGTTGGCTTAATCTCCAGCCATGTAGTATATGTGAGCATAGTTTTTTTTCCTCATGTAATATATGTGAGTATAGGTTAGGGTATCCAGCAATCAATATGGCGACCAGTTGTTAGTCATGATTACGCAAACTCATGTGAGAGGTAAGAGCCTCGCGGGTATCTCTGCACCTCCCGCAGCTTCATCAGGGAATTCCCTAACTCTGTGTTTACCAACCAGTGTACATCCTGCTTTTGCAGATATACAACTCCCAGCATGCCTGGACAGCCAAAGGTTTTTTCATGCTGCCTGAAGTCGATGTGGTGGCTGTAGGAGGCTTCTCTTCCCTCCCCCACTAGTGTAAATTGATAGATATCTGCTTGTTTGGAAATGGGGAGAGTCAATTAAGGCTGGTGGGCAGGTAGGGTCCTCCCTAATGACAAGTAGTATGGGCAGCATGACAAGTGATGACAGGTTCCCTTAAAATTGGAAATTCCATGCAGAAATTCGATGGTCTGCCTGTGATGTCTGCTGCAGAGTCAGCCATCTCTTCCGATACACGCGCATGTTTGTTTTGGACACGTGTGTGTTTTCATTGAAGAGAGGATAAGTAATCCACTGCCAGATTCCTGAATGCAGCTTATCTCTCCAAGAACAAAAGAAGGGCCCTCCATACACATTAGATGATTGGCTGGTCCCACTAAAATTGGCAGATATGGCTGACATTTATCTAATGTGTAAATACACTGTAATACTTCTATAGCACTGATCCAGAGTTAAAGCCTGTAATATAGTGCGAAACAGAGTTCATAATTCTGCAGTCTTTAGAGTTGTAATCTTTATGTATTCCCTGCTGGCTCAATGTCTAAACAGAGCTTCTTCTGATGTTTTGCCCTCCATAAAGTTAAGTCTTTGTACCTAGCACTATACAGTGTGAGAGATCACAAATCTTTACCTACCCCGTGTATTACAGAAGCTCAGAAGGCAGCTCTGGAGCTGTAACTCTGGATCAGTACAGGAAAGTAAAGCAATGTATTTAGAAAGTCAAATCTATGTAGTGTTTAGGTCAGTGTTACCCAACCAGGGTGCCCCCAGCTGCTGCAAATCTACAATTCCAAGCATGCACAGATGGCCAAAGGCTGTCTGGGCATGCTGGGAGCTGTAGTATTGCAACAGTTGGAGGAACACCGGTTGGGTAACACTGGTATACATAGATTGTAAATGTAACGTATATGTCAGTGTTACCCAACCACTGTTCCTCCAGATGTTGCAAAACTCCAAATACCAGTATTCCGGGATAGCTTTTGATTGTCTGGGCATACTCTGAGTTGAAGTTTTGTCACAGCTGGAAGCACCCTGGTTGGGTAACACTGGTATATGTAGATTGTAAACATTGAAAACATTTAAATTGATAAATGTTTCTGGAAAAAAATAAGGAAAATAAGAGATCCCACAGTGTCGGGCAAGTCTCACCATGAATCATCTTGTGATCTGTCCATACCACGATTACACACCATGGTCAGTCTGCCAAGATGTCTGTTTTGTTTCACAATAAAATTCAAGAAAACAAACAAATCTTGTGCAATTATTACTCAACTCTCCAAAACAATCCGATAACATGTTACATCGAGGTTGCCCAATGGGACACAAAAACATTCCGGCCTTAGGCTCCAACCAGATGACATTTGCAGCAATGTCTCAATCTTGGCTTCTACATGGACGATCCCTTTGTGGTTGCCTGATGTCGAGTACATGAGAAGCCGAGGGTAAACAAGTGATCGGCTCCAGACAGAAATGATTATTCAATAATAATGCGGAATGGATGAGTGGAGAGAAACAGGAATCTCCCCATCCTGTGTATGGAATTTATTAAAAAGTAATTCCACTAAGCTAGCAATTATACATGGATATAGACACAGTACTATCATCTACTGACTTACAGAACACCATGGTGAGACTATAACCCCCTTGACGAAGACACTCATTTTGGCCTTTAAGAAGGGAATGGGTCACCAGAAAATGACATATTGTTTAAAGGGAAACTGACAAGAGGGTCATCCACACTAAGCTAAACATATGGCGTCTAGTGTTGGTGACACTCTTTCAATTGAGGTATAACTCACCAGAATCCGAGGTATGAGCAAAAGTAAAACTATGCTAATTTAGAGAAATTAGCAGTGGGGGTATTCCCATTGCCTTCTTAGTGACAACTTAGTGCCACTTTTTCAGTGTGTAAACATAGCCTTAGAGTCCTGTACAGAGTGAAATTATCAGGCTGCAGTTTCCTCTCCAGAACCATCTTCTAAGATCAAAACTGACCATAGAAAATGTCCCCGGGGAGAGAAGAGCTGAACACCAAGTAGTGACAGGGGAGCTGTACACAAACGCACATCACTGTGCTTTCTCCATAGCAGTACACAGCACTTAAAGGGGTACTCTGGCAGAAAAAAATGTTTTCAAATAAACTGGTGCCAGAAAGTTATACAGATTTGTAAATTACTTCTATATAAAAATCTTAATCCTTCCAGTACTTATCAGCTGCTGTATAAACCACAGGAAGTTGTGTAGCTCTTTCCAGTCTGACCACAGTGCTCTCTGCCGACACCTCTGACCATGTCAGGAACTGTCCAGAGAAGAAGAGGTTTGCTATGGGGATTTGCTTCTATTCTGGACAGTTCCTGATACAGAGGTGTCAGCAGAGAGTACTGTGGTCAGACTGAAAAGATTTTTTTATAGTAATTTATAAATCTGTTTAACTTTCTGTAACTAGATGATTTGGGGAAAAAAATTCCACCAGAATACCCCTTTAAGAAAGGAGCACAGATGCAATGGATAAGGAATGGTGATGTGCATTGTCACATGCTCTTTATAGGCAGCCATGTATGGATGATACGGCTGCATGCAGGGACCGAAGACAGAGTGGGAGTGGAGCCGGGTGATGTAAGGGAACAGGACCGCGGGGAATCCTTGGGTCATAAAAGTAGTGATGCATCTATTTTCTGCAACAGTGAATCCATGCTGAATTCTGTAAATTTTGGTGTAGATCTACAGCGCTTCGACAGCAAAATCCACAACAATTCAGATTAAATGTGAATCCCTGTTGAAGTCAATGAAGAAAATCTGCAAAAGATCACGCTCTTTGCTACTTTTGCTACTGTATATGCAGCATATTTTCCGTGTGAACATTAATGTGCAAAATCCGAAGTGTGTGTATATGATGTATGTAGTTGTACGCTTTAGATAAAAATAAACAGCAAAGAAAACATTTTAGTTATGTCTATCAAAGAGTTATGCAAAAGAAGTAGGCCAACTAAAACAATACTAACTCTGATCAATAGAAAGCAAGGCTTCATAAGATTATTTACATCATTTTTATTCTACCAAACTTTGCTCTACACAATCTGAAAAAAAAAATCATAATAAACTACATTGCCTCATTGCTCTATTAACGTTGCCCCAAAGTTCTTGGTTACGTAAAACAGGTTACACAACAAGTAATGAATGAAACCTAAATAAAAGATTTATCTTTTACAAGAGCACCACCTAGTGATCTGCGGAGGAAATCTTTCTTAAAAAAGGAACCAAAAAAATTATCCCTTTGCAAAATCCTACCCTATGTTCATCTACGCCTTAAACAATGATATAATGGAACAGATTAGATCAGATATTGTGCAACTGTATATACACCAATCGGCCATAACATTAAAACCACGGACAGGTGAAGGGAATAATCTGAGCGATGGTGACAAAGACCAAATAGTGATGACTGGGTCAGAGCACTTCCAGAATGGTGGTCTTGTTGGGTGTTCCTGAAAAAAATATATACATACCCCTGCAAAGCTTGTAACACGTTATTGATATGTCAACATTTTTCTAAAACTTAAAGGAGAACTCCAGAGTATAAAAATTGTCGCCCATACTGCCAGCAGTAAAAAAATAAAGATGTACATACCTTCCTCCGCTCCCCCGGGGCCTCCGGTAACCGGCTCCAGTCTTCGCCGAGAATCCTCTTCCTGGTTGCCGGTGGTCGGAGAGTCTTACTGCGCTCAGCCAATCACCAGCCGCAGTGAAGTCCCGACTAAGCTGGCGATAGGCTGAGCGGCAGTGTGGCCCCGGCAGCAAATGCCGGTGTAGTGAAGAATTTTGTGTCCTGAAGCGTTCTCACACTGCCGCTCAGCCTATCGTCGCACCATCACTCTGCTCTGTCTGCTTAGTAAACAAAGTGGTGAAGTAGGCTGTCAATAATCTGAGGGGGCGTGATTACAGCGCAGCTGACGGGACCAGGTGAGTATAGCTCCCCACCCAGGGGACTACTTACAGGGGAGGTGGGGGACACTTTCAAACATCATATCCTCCCCCTCTGGGGATGGTGAGGAAGAAGACTTTACCATATATAAATGCATTGCCACAAGTTATATAAGGTAAAATCTGATGACATGTTCCCTTTCAGGAAGACTATTCCATATTTCAGTTTTAATATTTAATAAAAGCAACATCTGATGAATGGTGGAAAATTTATAAAATCATTGCCACAATCTTTGCTGCTGATGTGTTCTGTTCTTACCCATATTGCTGTTTTTTGCTTGAAATATCAAATCTGCTTCACAAAACGTGGGACATTACGATCCTCTGAACATCTATAGGACGGCTTCTGTAAGACAAAATATATAATTTCACCATCTCTCTCAGCTTTCCAGCAACTGTAACTTACTAAGTAGTTTAGTAAAGTAAAGACACATAAAAGCAACCAATGGGAGAAATCTGAATTAATAAAGGGGAGGGGGGTCTCCCATTCATGACCCTCAATAGGTAGAGTGAAGAGTGGCTACCAGGAGATTAGATGGACAGTCTTTCGATTTTAGGGAACTTTGTGTAATTCTTTATTTCTCTTGTGGTGGCGCTGCAGAGGAACTGAACACTTGTCATAATCAGCTGATCTCTGAGGGTCTCTGCAGCAGGACAGTGGTCAATTAATCACCGAACTTGCATTTAACAAAAAGGGATTTCCTTTTCAGTAACAATGTAAGGCCAGGTTCACACCTGTGTTGTGTTTTCTGCTCTGAATATGTTTAAGTGAATCACTTATATGCCAGACACAATGACGCCGGATGGTAACAACTAACTTTAACCAGAAACTAAATAAATATAAATAATGCTGCACTGTCTGTCATTTTTGACAGAACTTGCACTGAAGGCAACAGTCTGACCACAGTGCTATCTGCTGCCACCTCTGTTTGTGTCAGGAACTGTCCAGAGCAGGAGAGGTTTGCTTTAGAGATTTACTTGTACTCTGGACAGTTCCTGACATGGACAGAGGTGGCAACGGAGAGCACTGTGCTCAGACTGGAAATAATTGTGTTGCTCTTTCATGTTCCTATCAGGATCATCAATATGGGATCAATGCTGAGAGTTCAGGGAAGCAAAGAGAAATAAATTACAGAGCAGCCAAGACGATTGAATGAATCTTGTCATCATTAAACAGGTTATTGACAAGTCCGATACACCTCGGGTGAGCCCAGGAGATTGATGTGTAACCGTCTGTATGTCCCACGGTCTAATAGGTCCTGAGGTAAATAAGCTTTGGTTCTGAAGAGACTTATTACCATATAAATCTTATAGAAAGAGGGAAAACTGCATGTGGCAAGATGGAAGTGGCAATAATTTATAAAATTGGGAGAAAAAAGGTAAATCAATAGAACACCAAGAATGCTGCACGTGTGATCCCATATGTGCGCCACGCTTATCTGCAGTTTGTGTGTGGTATTGCAGCTCAGTTCCATTAAAGCATTGTTCCTCAAACTTTGGACCTCCAGACGTTGCAAAACCAAGGTCGGCTCTGCTTATAGGTAAAATAGGCAGCTGCCTAGAGCGCCCCCTGCCACAAGAAAGTTAGACAACCAGCAGCCACCACTTGCTCAGCCAGCAGCACGAGGAGGAGTTTTGTTACAGTGCGTCACCCCAGTAGTAAGGTGGGGAGTGTCAGAGGGCGGGAAAATGGGCGGAGTCAAGGGGCAGCAAAATTAGCTTTTGCCTAGCGTGGCAAAAATCCTTGCACAAGCCCTGTGCAAAACTACAACTGCCAGTGGCTTTCCGGGCATGCTGGGAGTTGTAGTTTTGCAACAGCCAGACAGCCACAGTTTGGAGACCACTGCATTAAAGGGCAGAATGTAATAACACACAAAACCTTATGAAAGGTGTGGCACTGTCTTTGAAAGAAAACACTATGTTTTTCCTATCCTAGATAACCCCTTTAAGACTAGAATTGTACTTACAAGCCCCAACAATTCAATACTCTCTGTTTGGGTTTATTTATTTTTTTGCGTTTTTCGTTAACCTGGAGTTAATAGAAAAGTATAAAACTCCAAACCCTTGTGAGACATTTTTTCTTTGGCAATATTTCTCCCATACAAGTCTAAAAAATGCAATGCGGATAAAAAAAAAAGCTTCTGAAGTTAAGGTTGTTATTTTCTGTCTAAATCCTCTCTGATGACACCTGTCTCGGGAAACGCCCAGTTTAGAAGAGGTTTGCTATGGGGATTTGCTTCTAAACTGGGCGTTTCCTGAGACACATGTCATCAGAGAGGATTTAGACAGAAAAGAACAACCTTAACTTCAGAAGCTCATAAGTACTGAAAGGATTAAGATTTTTTTAAAAGAAGTAATTTACAAATCTGTTTAACTTTCTGGAGCCAGTTGATATATAAAAAAAACTTTTTTCCTGGAATACCCCTTTAAGTTCCGCATCAAATTCCTTTTCGAATTTCACACCAGTTCCGCACCAATTCCACGCCAGGCAGAATATAGCAGATTTGCCGAATTTCCTGACCAAAATGATTCCTCGTCAATTTGTCAGTGTGAACATACACTAAGGTAAAGTTTGCTGAACAGAATTAAATTGCGTCTGAATTGCAGCGTAATTCTTTGTTTTCTGAACAGAGAATTCTGCTGAAATTTAAGCCCCATTGAGTTCAATGGGATTCCACCCACAATTCCTCAACATTTAAAGACCGGTGAGCAAATTTTGCTGAATGCGGAATTTCCGCAAACGGAATATCTGGCGTAGAAATTCCACCATGTGAATGGGTCAGCGGATTCCCATTAAACATAATGGCCTTTTCATTTCGATGGAACTTCGTGCGGAATTCCGCACAAAAATTCCACAGTCTGAACATATCACAAAATGAGGAAGCATTTTTTTTTTCTGGCCTAAAATTGTGCGGAATCCCAGCCTAAGAGCAGCAAAAAAATAAGAACAACAACATAATACTACTGGAATGCTATACCATTATAGCAGGTGAGGATCACCTGACTGTTACATACATAGCAACTCTATAGTTTCAGGAATATATACACATGGGGCAGAAGGACTGAGGGTCGGGGCCTGTCCTGTCTCTGTGTATGGTGCAGAAAGTATTAGTGAACTCCATGCCAACCCAGGACTAACAACACAAACCCTAAACCGCCCGAGAGTTGCTAAGCAAACTCCACTACAACACAGACCTGTCCTGTCTGTCCAGGGGGTGAGAAAACTGAGAATGTGAAATCTCCATCTAAACTACCAAAACTTTTATTTTGCTTTTTTCTAAACAAACTGGCGGCGTCGGTTATATGTAAATCCATAGCAAGAAGCGAATCCATAAAGATTCCAGACTAGAAGACGTAGAAGTCTCTCCCAGGGCTTTATATAAAAGGTAAGAACGAGATCTGCCTTCCAGCTACTGAGATCAGCCACGTTACATGTGATGTCTACCATATAAATACTTACATAAAGATTACAGAGTATGTCAGGAGCAAAACAAAGTCTGTAATACAAAACAAATTCTGCAACACAGGGGGATTAACTATCTCACTGCCAAAACAAGGGCAACGACAGGGAAAAAGCAACTCGGGTTTTGTGTTTTTCCTTCTGGTTCCTATCAGGCTGTTTTGCAATGATTTTCTCTAAACCAGTGCTTCCCAACCAAAGTGTCTCCAGCTGTTGCAAAACTACAACTCCCAGCATGCCTGGACAGCTTTTGGCATTTTGGGTATGCTGGGAGTTTTAGTTTTGCAACAGCTGGAGGCACCTTGATTGGGAAACACTGCTCTAAACTGCATCAGTTTTGTAATTGTTAGATGTGAATGATCCCTAAGGGTAGGATCACCCGCAGAACATCTGCTTACGTATTATTCACTGCGGAATTCTGCAAGCAGAAACCATTGATGTCAATGGGTAGCAACATAAATAAGGAATTTGCCAGCGAAAATCTGCGCCAGTATTCCGTTCAAATTCCGCCTTGAATATAAGATCTATGGACTTAAGTGGTCTTTCAGCCTCTCTGTTCACACTGAGGAATTTCCGCTGATAAAATTCAGACACGGAATTGTATTCCGCCAGAGGATTGAACATGTTCATTCTTCTGGAGGAATCCACAGGTAAAACCCCAGTAAAATTAATGGGACTTTATTTTTTCTGACAAAATTGATTTGGAGCTGAATTGGCATTGGATTTTTGCACAGATCAAACCCAAAAGGGCTAAACTTCCTTCACAGCATTTTCTTATTCTCCTCCTGATTTTCTTTTCAAATTCCACGCCAATTCCAAGTCAAGCAAACGATGGCAGATTTGCAGAATTTCCTGAAATGATTCCTTACCAATTCTTTAGTGTGAATATACCCTAACAGCCCATTCCCAGAGGCGGATTTTACTACTCATGACATCAATGGGTCCACAGAAAATCCGCAATCTGAAGTCAATTGGTAGAAAAACAGGCTGCAGAAAATTAGCAGCAACATAAGCACATGGAAGGTACCCTCGGGCTTTGTTCACATAGTGGAATTTCCAAACAGAATTCCACAGAAATATTCTGCTCGGAAATTCTGCAAAATTATGTGCAATGGAATTCCGCTGTCCCATTCCGCATTCCTGATTCCGCAAAATTATAACACATGTCTCATAATTTTGTAGAATTCCGCTCAGAGCCCCAAATAAGTTAATGGAGAGATAGGAGTGAACTATGTCACATCAAAAAAATCAGGACTTTCCTATTAGTACTTCTCCTCCTGAAATGATGCGTCTGCAGCACTTCGTAGTTGAATTAAATTCAGTACTTTATTGGTGCAACAAATGTTTTGAGTCCGCGCAGGACTCTTTGTCAGGCATAGTGACAATAAAAGATACACACAGTTCAAAAAGCCTGGGAGAGGATTACACCTGGGTCACAAGGTCAAGAACAGTGAAAAAAACATTAAAAACACACATTAGAATGGTTGTAAAGCATAAAATATATATATTAGGGATGTAAGAAAAAAATTGATTCCCGCGATTATCGCGATTTTTCACTTGCCGATACTGAATCGATTCAAAATATTTTTGAATCGATTCTTTTAGTGATGTGGAATTTGTATCTCCTGATCCCCGGAACAGCATGTCCCGGGCATCAGGAGATACAAGTTCCACATTTTGTCAGCTGGATCTGACGCGGCGGCGGCGCTCTGGGTGTATGGAGCGGGCTCCGACTCGTGCCCGCTCCATACTCTGCGGCCCCCGGCTGATTTCAGTATCCGGGGGCCGCCACTAATAGCCAGCATGCGGCGCTCTGCAGTATGTATGGAGGGGGCTCGGGATTCGTGGCCGCTCCATACTCTGCAGCCCCCGGCTGTTCTCAGTAGCCGGGGGCCGCCGCTAATAGCCAGCATGTGGCGATCGCCGCGGCTGGCTATTAACCCTTTAGATCGCCGCTGTCAAAGCTGACAGCGGCGTCTAAAGGGACATGTGAATGCTCCCTGGTGGGCTAGATCGCCCCCCCCCCCCCCCCCCCCGCAGCGTGATTGCGGGTGGGCGATCCACTGTGGAGGTAGCCGGAGGGCTTATCTCTGCTTCCCTGCTCTCCGTGGCTCTGTCTGGACCAGGCTCTATCAATGGATCGCAGATAAATGGAGTTCAATAGAACTCTATTCATCTGTCTGAGGAATCTAATGATTCCTAAAAGACTAATAAAGTGTATATAAAAAATTTTTTTCAATTAAGTTTTAATAAAAGTGTAAAAGACATTGTTTTTTAGACAGAATTGGGATATATCGCGATGTATCGTCACCTAGACGGTATTGCGATATATCGGGATATATCGAATCGCCACACTGGTATCGCGATTCGAATCGAATCGCCAAATTCTTGGCGATTCACACCCCTAATATATATACAGTGGTCCCTCAAGTTACAATATTAATTGGTTCCAGGACGACCATTGTATGTGGAGACCAGAACTCTATGGAAACCTGGTAATTGGCTCTAAAGGCACCAAAATGTCATCCAAAAAATTGGAAAAAGTGAGAATTAAAGAAAAATAAGTAGATAACTAATACAGATAAAGCAAATCCTTACATATAAAAGTAAGAAAGATCTGCTGGGAGTTGTAAATCACTGTCTATGTCAGTGTTTCCCAAGCAGGGTGCCCCCAGCTGTTGCAAAACTACAACTCCCAGCATGCCCGGACAGCTAAAGGCTGTCCGGACATGCTGGGAGTTGTAGTTTTGCAACAGCTGGGGGCACCCTGCTTGGGAAACACTGGTCTGTGTAGAGGACAGGAGATTCCTCGGGGTCCTGTAAAGTACACGCAGTGTCCTAAAAAAGTAACATGGAGTCGCCCTCACCTGGTGTCCAAAGGAGCAGGTAACCCTGGTACAGATAAAGTGTACAGAACAAGTAATACCTTCCTGTACTGTAGGGGGCACTACCAGACATCAGTCCGTGCATGCACTTCAGTAATACAGGGGTTTTACCAGTCAATGCCCATTCTGACTGGTCGGTTCTTCCGGCCATTGACACGTTTCACAGATCTGGACTGTCTGTAGCATTGTATGTTGAGTCTGGTTTCAACTTACAATGGTCCAGAAAAGACCATTGTATGTTGAAACTATTGTATGTTGAGGCCATTGTAAGTTGAGGGATCACTGTAATGTGAACTTGGTAAAACCATAGGGCCACTTATTACAAAGCTGGCAAGTAACATGAATTATTGTTGTTAACAGTAGCGGAGCATTTTGTGCTGCCATAAGAGTCAGCGCTGTCCATGATTTACTGAAAAGAATGAATGGGGTATCAGAAAAAGGCAGATAAACAATCAGTAGTAGGTAAATTCGATTCCATTCATGTAACTACAAAATTAGATTTTTTGATGTGACATAGTTCACTCCTATCTCTTGATCGGCTGACCTGAAGTCACTTGGACAGGACACTGCGGGGTTGCTGACCTTCACATCCATTTGTTACTCTACATGCCAGAATAGGTGTTGTGCCCTCAGCACAACATTTTTTGCTAAGCCTCATTTTATTTGCGCAGAATTTTGCTACCCAAAAAAACTCCCTGCACTAGGAGCGCACCTGTGTTTTTTCTTTTTACTTGTAAAGAAGTTAATGGGACTCTGAATTCAAGTGGAATCTGTGTTTTTAAAACACGGAAATTCCACTCAAATTCTGTGCAAATTGCGTAGAAATTTAGCAGAACAGCAGTATTTCAGCTGTGTGAACATAGCCTTAGGCTGAGTTTATACTATACTGGAGGCTTCAGCTAGAGTTATATTTAGACAGTGTTTTTTGACTTAGGCCAGGTTAACACTACAATTAGTGCCAATATATCTGTGGTCAGGTCGACATGGGCCTCATTCAATTCAATGACCTGAACCTAATCACCAATTTTCTGAGTGTATCCAAAATTTGTCTCAGACTGAAAAGAGCGGTCTGCTGCGATTGTCAGAAGTGACTACATTTGGGTCACTGAATTGTATGAGCCAATCCAAGGACATATCAGAACTTTAGTAGCAACAAAATCCGCTCATTAATTTTCCACTAAAGATTATTTAAGTGTGAATGCACCCTAAAGGATAAAAAAAAGAATCCTTTCTAGAATACACAGAATGTTCTATACCAGTGATCTCCAACCTGTGGCTTCCTGGGAGTTGTAGTTTTGCCATGGGTTGAAGACCACTGTACAATGCAGTCTATGAACACTGATTTTACACTTTCTATGTGGTAATAACCTGTATGAACACCAGGGGGTGCTCACATATAATTAATTTATACATGACTGCACATTGTATAGAGTCTTCTTACATTCTGAATATTGTGGAACATATGAAAACATTGTTATTTATACCTATTCTAATCACCTGTACAGACACTCGCCTGGCAACCAGCGCATTGCTATATATAGCATAGTCTCTTTCTCTATATATATCCTGGCTAAGAGGTCATCCCAATGAGAGAATTTCACAGCTACAGGTCTAATAATTCATTGCGGCTGAGATAAAAGCCGATCATCAATAATCTGGACTCTGGTTAATTGTGAACAATGTAGAGAGGCCTCGGGATAAAGGGAAGAAGTCAAAGTCTTGGATAAAAATAATGAATCTCCCTTCCAATATAGGAGTAATCTAAAAGGAAAACAATCACTTATTTGGGAATAGGAAGGATACAATAAAATATATAGGCCCAGATTTATCAAACTGTGTTTGAGAAAAAAATGAAGAGATTTTCCCACAGCGACCAATCACAGCTCAGCTAACGAGCTGTGGTAAAGTGAAAGCTAAGCTGTGATTGGTTGCAGTGGGAAAATCACTCCACTTTTTCTCTCACACAGTTTGATAAATCTGGGCCGCAGTGCTTCAGAGCCTACAATGATTTAAGACATTTTCACATCATAAAAATCATGTAAAAAAAAAAAACTAAAATGTATAATACAATGTTCTTCACCTTTCTACCATACCTAAAGGGGAACTCCGGTTTATAAGTAGGTATTCCCTATCCACAGGATTCAGCCCCTGCAATCTCATGCCCGATACCCTGGCTCTTGTCATGCATAGAGCAACCTCCGGCTCAGTGCACGGATTACTGTCAAGCTTTGGCGCAAAGCGCTGGCTGACACGGCCCTTCATGAATTTCTATGGGAGAGCCAAAGATACACAAGTGCTGTTAAATGGGCACTGTCAGAATTGAGAACTTTTTATTGTACATCTTGCCAAAACATTAACCTTTCTAATTTAGTTCATAAAAAATATCTCCTTTTTGTAGAAAACATTGCTCATAAAAAAAGAACACTTTGGGTCCCCATACCATCCAAAGCATAATCCTGTCCGGCTACAGCATCATCTTTGTCCCATCTGAAGCACAGGCCGGGACAATGTCCAGAAAATGAGAGCTGGACTAGTACTCCTCTGTGCTCACTCCTGTCCTATCAGACTGCAGCATGAAAACAGAGAGGAGGAGGTTACAGAGCAGCCAGCAGTGATTGGATGAAGAGACTCAGTAAACCACAGCAAACTCAGGGAGGACACACCCCTTCCTAAACACTGGGTGTCATAATAAGTGTGCAGTAAAACAGAGGAATTTGTGAGCCAAATACAGAATCTAAAAAAGACATGTAAAGCATCTGCATGACCCAGTAAGTAACACATAGAAGCATTATTTTTCTGTGATATGACAGGTACACTTTATAAAACAGACCATATATAGCTTCACAAGTTAATATGCCACCTAAAACTTTATACCAAGCATGTCCAACTCAAAAGGCTAACATGGACCAAAAAAACAAGGTTTAAGTTTATGTGGGCCGCATCCAAAAAAGGACGTAGTAATGCTGGCCCTTGAATTGGGAGCGTGACGTGAGAGAACGTCAATATGAGGCCCCCACATTAGGTTGGCAGTATAGTTCCCACACATTAGGTTGGCAGTATAGTTCCCACACATTAGGTTGGCAGTATAGTTCCCCACATTAGGTGCAGTATAGTTCCCCCACATTAGGTTGGCAGTATAGTTCCCCCACATTAGGTTGGCAGTATAGTTCCCCCACATTAGGTTGGCAGTATAGTTCCCACACATTAGGTTGGCAGTATAGTTCCCCACATTAGGTTGGCAGTTTAGTTCCCCCACAGACATACAGCCTCCAGCCATATACAGTGTATGGCTGGAGGCTGTATGCCTGTATACTGCCTCACTTCAGTGATCTGACCACCACTCCCCCGGTCCGGCCATAGCAGTAGGTCCCGGGACCGGAGGAGCAGTGGTCTGAGCACCGAAGCTGATGTGCCGCTGGTCACTTACCATGCTGTCCAGCACATGTCTTCCACCTCCATGTTCCGCTCCTCCGCACCTCCGTTGCTATGGACGCACGCACTCGCTATCTCCCGGCGGCCCCTGCATTTTTAAACTTAACGCCGGGCCGCTGAGAGTTGATGGGGGCATCCCTGTGTTCCGAAAACATCTTTCGGGACACAGGGATGTCCTTAATAGTGATGGGGGGATCCGTCACTGCAGGGCAAGCACCGTCTTTGCTCGGACCGCAAAGATATCAATTGCGGGCCGCATGTTTGACACCCATGCTTTATACCATAAGAAAAAATGGAGGGGGGACTTTTATCATTTATGACAACATAAGCACAGGGTGGTTTGATAGCTGAACCTGCCTAGATATAAGCACCTCTGTGAACATAGAAGAACCAAAGTGAGCAGATGCAATATGGAAAACCAGATGTTAAATTCAGGTCACTGCACTAAATCCGATTTATTTTACAGAACTACAATGTCGACAACCCAGAAGGAATCCAGCATTCACAAGGTGAAGATCCAACAGACCTACTGGGGAAAGGACACAATGGAAGAAAAGATGATGGAGATGGGAGCAGTTCGGACAGGTAAAGTGGTGGAAGAGGTGGAATACTATGACACAGACCTATACGATCTTGCTGTAAATGGGTCCTGGCTCAGCAAAACAGGGAAACAATGGCAACTGATCATTGACAAAGTAAAGGCAACAACGCTTGAAGTCCACAGTCCTCTGAAGAAGACCAAGCAAGTCAATATTGTTGACCCACAGATATCTCCAGACTTACCAGGTTCTAAAGCAACACGCACACAAGATATCCAGAAGAAAACTAATCTGAATGGAAATACAGACCCTGAAACATCAAGAAATCTAATAACCTGCTATGAACTGGTACAAGAGAAAGAAATCATTGCATGTCTGTCCCAAATTTTACACATCGATGCAGAGTTGGACAATATAAACATAGGCAACTTTTTAGGAATGACTGGGATCCAAAAATACACCAGCGTCAGCAACGTCACACGGGAGACCTTTCAGCTGAGAGACATCTACACAGTAGTCATAAAAGCAGACGGGGTCTCCACAAAGAAGTCAGTTGTGATATCTCTAGATGTGGATATAGACGTCGTCACCCAAGGATTTCAGTGGATTGAGCGGCTGGCGAATGAACTAGACCTCCAAGTGCAAAATGTGTAAGAAATAGGTGCTAAACAACTACATCAAACACACAATGGAGTATGTCTTCATTTTCAAGTTATATTATAGTCAAAATTGTCTCTTGGGCGCTGTTGGATTCTGTCACCGCAATTATTTTTATTCTTCCCTCCTATGATGGAGAAGAACTAAAATAACAAACACAGATGTGAAGATTTTCCGTTACATTTTTTATTGTTGTTCTTTCAATTCCAGACGTATAATTTATCTATTGTTCTGTGTCTTTTGTAGCGTTAAAACCTTTTGCAGCTTTTCCTGTCACTTGACAGTTTTGCTAGGGCAGAGTTTATTGTGAATGGGCATGTCCACAACCTTTCAACTGCTGAGCGAATGAGCCAAAGAGGGGTCACTGCTCAGCGAATCAGTCCCAAACGTGTCCCTGCTCAGGGAATCAGTCCCAAACGTGTCACTGCTCAGGGAATCAGTCCCAAACGTGTCACTGCTCAGCGAATCAGTCCCAAACGTGTCACTGCTCAGCGAATCAGTCCCAAACGTGTCACTGCTCAGCGAATCAGTCCCAAACGTGTCACTGCTTAGAGAATCAGTCCCAAACGTGTCACTGCTCAGCGAATCAGTCACAAATGTGTCACTGCTCAGCGAATCAGTCACAAACGTGTCACTGCTCAGCGAATCAGTCACAAACGTGTCACTGCTCAGCGAATCGGTCACAAACGTGTCACCGACCAGCGAATCAGTCACAAATGTGTCACTGCTCAGAGAATCAGTCACAAACGTGTCACTGCTTAGAGAATCAGTGAAACGTGTCACTGCTCAGCTAAACAGTTATAAAGGTGTCTCTGCCCAGCGAAACAGTCCCTGAGGGGTCACTGTTTAGCGAATTAGGCACATGGTGTCACTGCTCAGCGAATCAGTCACAAAGGTGTCACTGCTCAGCGAAACACTCACAAAGGTGTCACTGCTCAGCGAAACACTCACAAAGGTGTCACTGCTCAGCGAAACACTCACAAAGGTGTCACTGCTCAGCGAAACACTCACAAAGGTGTCACTGCTCAGGGAAACACTCACAAAGGTGTCACTGCTCAGAAAATCAGTATCTGAGGGGTCTCTGCTCAGCGAATCAGTCACAAAGGTGTCACTGCTCAGCGAATTAGTCACAAAAGGTGTCACTGCTCAGCAAAACAGTCACTAAGTTTGTCACTGCTCAGTGAATCAGTCACTGAGAAGTCACTGCTCTGCGAACCAGTTACTGGGGTTTCACTGATAAGCGAATCAGTCACTAAGGTATCACTGCACAGCAAATTCGTAACTGCGGTGTCACTGCTCAGCAAATCAGACACTGTTCAGTAAATCAGTCACTGAGGTGTTATTGCTGCAGCCAGTGACTGGCTATGTGGGCATTCCTTGTGTCAAGACCAAGACAAGGAAGAGCTCACAGTGGCTCCAGGCTGGTTATTATGCCTCCCCCTCCACAAACCAGGCTACACTGAAATGTAAAAATAATTCCCCAAACTACCTATTTAAGATTATATTATGAAACATTCTCCAACTTTACACATGTCAAAAAATAAATAAATACATTTAAAAAAAAAGGACCAGTACAAATGAAATACCAATATTTGTTAGCAGCTGTCAACTTCTGTCTCAGTTTGGCCTCTAAAGCTGGTAGTGGAGCATTTTCATGTTCTGCCATTCAGGGCTATGAAAACACCAGCATCAGAGTCCTATCAGAACCTATTGAAGCCTGTATGGTTCAATGTTGTGAATGGGTAGAACTGTGGTATTACTGGCAAAACCACGTGGTTATTGGTCATTATTTCACCCACAAGTGGCAGCAGAAATGTGAACCATACCCTAAAAGGTCCACCCATTTACTAAGTGCTGGGACCACTCTCAGAAAATATTTTAGCTATATATATTCTAGCTTTAATAAAGACACTGTCATTGCATCAAGACAAATATTATATGTGAACTCAGGTAGAAGAAACAGGCATGGTCGCACATCTACATATTGCATTTTGATCTAATTGCTTCTCAGCATAAATTCAAAAACTAACAGGTTGTTAGTATACATTTTGATCAAAAGGTACAAGCCCACTCGCCACGTCAAGGCCACCTAATTTGAGTGGGTCCCTAACGTCCCTAGCATAAAATGGCATAGCACTGGGCGGCAACCACCAGTGCCCACAGGGGGAACGACCCACTGTCAGAGCGATCATAATACAAAATTGTGGATGTGCGGCCATGTCTGTTTTTTCTACCAGGATTCACAAATATTATATGATATACTGTAAATCCTCTAGCAAAACAAATGTCTAAAAGGTTGCAATAATAGATTGATCTCATTCTACGTATATTAGCCCAAAGGGATCGGCTCTGTTACCCTACCCTTCTGTCAAGTTGAATATACAAGTGTCAATAAGATAACAGGTATACAGTATTTCTCCATACAGTACAGATTTCAGATCTATGACAGCTTAATCCTTTCAGTGATTTCATACAAGGAAGCTACATCTTGTAATAACCTCCAATGTTTCTAACTATAACTGATGCCTCCTGCTCCTGTACATGTCACAAATTATACAATAAAACATAATTCGTTCAAACAAATTAAGTTTTTTATTGCACAAAAAAACTATAACCTGACTTACAATGAATCAACTGCTTAATGATTACTTTGAAGATTCAGGATACACCGCAGGGCCAGCCCTGATATACTGGCTTGTACGCTACTATATAAACAGGTCATAATATACAGCGGCTCTGCACTCATCCCAGAATAGATATTGGCATATCCAGAGACATGAGATCCAGCAGCTGAGGAAAGGACAGGACTATCTGCAAACCTGCCCAAAACACTGTAAACAGGACTCCAAGAAGGCACACAGAAGACAGACCAACAGACCAACAATACATAATAAACAATGACTCGTACAGCTTTTTAATATAACAAAAAAATTTAAGGGGTAGCCTTGCGTTTAAATTTATTTTTATTTTTGGGCAGTCTAGGCTGATCAATAAACAAAGTGATACTCATCTGCCAGGTTTTTAGGTAAAACTCCACGCAGTTTTAAGCCAAAGCCAGAAGTATTCACAATTGATCATAACCGATCACAAGAACTCTAATTTTCCCATTCACTAAATTAGTGTTAAAACGAGAGCTGATATTGGTTAAAAACCTCAACTCACTGGTCTCATCGGTATAAACAAACAAGAAGATCAAGTGAAAATTAGATGCCACTGCACGCCTATCTAATGTGCACATATAAGGTGTTGTGGCTGCAGTCCACAACTGCCTAGAACCAGATGGGTGAATCTAAAACCTAACAACACATCGCCACCCAACGTTTTGCCACATACAGTGGCTTTCTCAAGGGCTTTAGGGCAAATGGCCATAGTGATACATAAAGCCAGAAGTGATAAATAAAAAAGAAGAACACAAACAGACGGGGTGATCAATCTAGTAAATTATTGCATATTCTGTGATGAGCCTACACAAAGGGCTAGCCGGTACAGTCACAGTCACGCCGGCATGCATCCAAGTCCCCAAACCTCACTGAACACAGAGGGCTGCTGCCAGGTATGTATGCTCATCACAGAATACACAGCGCATTTCCCACTGCGCAGCACACATTGTGCGCAGAGTGAAATATGCTGTGTGAGTGTTATGTGGGACTGTACCTTTAGGGTATGTTCACACTGTGGATTTTTTGTGGAATGCCCGTCCGGAAAATTTCCAGTGGACATGTTGCAGACATCAGGCACCGGCAAGACATGCTGGCACTAGGAATGCTTAGAAATGCGTAGTCTTCGTAACAATGCATTTTCAAGCTTATTCCACAAAAAGAATTAGTGTCTGGAATCGAAATTTCTGTAGCTGATATTCCCGCCGTGAAAATTTTGCTGTGCGTATAGTGCAGTAGAATCCCATTGAAAACAATGGGACTCATCTGCAACTGAATTTCCAAGCAGAATTTTTCTGCCAGATTCTGCTCTGAAATTCTGCGGTGTCAATGGGGCCTTTACACGACTTGAGCATCGTGTGAGAAGGGAACAGGAATAACCTATTAAGCAGGGTTGTTTTTTTTTTTTTTTGGATGAATGTCGGACGGTTCAGCTGATAATCGCTATGTGTAATATGTGAATGAGACAGTTCCTGTCTATTGTTGCCTATGTCCATGGGGCTTGCTCTAAACCAAAGGCTGAAAGTACCCCCAAAGGCTGAAAATATGTCCGCGGGTACCCCTCGCGCGTAAATTCACGCAGAACTTACGCGCATGAGGTACCTGTGGACAAAAGGCCTATGCTTACCTTTATACTAATGCGATACTTAATCCCCTTGTGTCATTCTCCCCTCCATCTTAATCCCCTGTGCCATAATTCCCCCCTCCCTCTGATCCCCTTTTGCCATTATGCCCTTGTGCCATTATTTCTCCCCTCCCCCAACCATCCCCCCTCCGCTAATATATACATAGCATCCCTCCCATACAGTTTTTACATTACCCGGTTTGTCCGGGTACCGCCCCCAGAGTCCCATTCCTGGAATCCCATTCGCAGCTGCACAGAAGGGTGACTCCCTCCTGCGCTGTGTGGCACCTCCGCACGACGCAAGGGGACGTCACACATCTCCCCAGCATCTCCCCAGCGGCCATTCCCTGCAACGTGCTGACAAATACTGGCCAGTATTTGTCAGCGCATTGCGTACCCCTGCACAAGCGGTGGCATACCCCTAGGGGTAGGCGTACCACTGGTTGAGAACCCCTGCTCTAAACCATCCCTGTTGTTAGAAACATCTCAGGCAAGATGGCAGCCCCCATAATAATGTGTCAGTAATTGTAAAAAAAAATTACAATCAGAAAATAGAAACAGATTAGAAAAAAAAAAAAGAAAAATGTTTCAGAATCTGTCTCTCATCAGTAAGAAAACAACTCTAGGGGACAAACTCACTATAAATACAAGATCAGGAAACGTTAATAAGAATATTATTCTGCTTTAAAAGAAAGAGAAAAACCTTGGATTCTGGGATTGTACATACAAAACAAGTGTCCTCTCGGTTGCTAAGGATTAATGCAAATTCTGCAGCACAATGTAAGTGTAAGTCAATGGACCATAGTGATTATTATCTTAGTGTAGCTGGAGGGACAGATGCCTGCAGCTGCCTTTAGTAGGCATGCACTGACGGACCTGCACTTCAAATGCCTGCATGTCTGCACAACTAGAAAATTCTGATATAGTCTAAGATCAGAGGAAAACTGCAAGAATGCATTGCCATGTGTAAATGGGAAGACAAATCTGGTTTTGTTTCCAGTTGTTGGACATTTGGAAAATAATTTGTTCCCAGTGAGAACTGTGATGGTGGCCTGGACTCTCCGTGGTAATCTCTAATGATTGTCTCAGCAAAGGATTAGAGCGAACATAACTAAACCCAACCGAACATGGGAGGCACACTGGGGACAAGACCATGCAGCCAGCAGATTAACACTGTTTAGGCCGAGTAAAGAGATAATCCTTATTTTTAATCCAGATTTGTGTAGAGGTAGATGGACAGAAGCGACATTCTCCCAGGTGTGAGCACTTAAAAGGGTATTCCCATTGATAGTGATGCCAGGATAGTTGGTGGGGGTCTGACCTCTAGGACCCCCTAAAGATCCTAAAATGAATAGGATGCTGTGCTGATTTAGCAAGACATATTACTCTTAGGATGGATTCATACAGAATGAAATTGGGAGGCATACCAAGGTACAGTATGGCCATATAGAATTCTAATATGACTGTACAACTCAGTACTTAGGCTGTGTTCACATCAGCATTATGGAGCTCCATTACAACGGCTGATAACAGGGCTGAGACAGAGGTTGTGACACTGGACACTAACCGATCCCGAGAGTTCATATTCAATTCGAATAGGGTCAGTTGGGGTTCCATTAGCCGTCCGTTATTTTTCTGAATTTTTTCTTATTCTCACAAACTACTTTGTTGCAGACTATTGCAACTCTGCATCAATGACAATTTGTACAATACAGACATTAGTATTATTGATTCCAATGCCTGGACATACAGATAGCACCATGTGAGGTTGATTCGGTCCCTGTACCTAAATATTGTGGATACATTCATTTGCATATGCAGAAATAGTGATGGCGCCAGAAATTGTCGCATGACTGGCATTGTGTACTTTAACCCAGGACTTCTACATCTTTTAGACTATGGGGGGGGGTTATACTTATCTGCATAAAGTAAAAAAAAATCTATTTTCCTGTGCATATGTTATCCCCAAAATTAAACTACAGTTGATAAATCACCAACCACTGCAAAATGTTAAGCATGCCGCACTACATTTAAGTTGTTTTCTTGAAAGAGTCTAAGAGAGTTGTACAAAAATGTTGCAACTTTTTCACCCATTGTGCAAACAAATTGCCACAATTTACGACCCAAAAAATACAGAATAAAACCAATGGTAGACCCCACCTTTGGGCCTCCTGTTTCTGGTTGCAAACTGTGATCAAGGAAAAATATCAGATTTTCTGGACTATGGGACAAAGGATTTACAAATAGGCCAAGAACAGACAAATCAATAAGCATCCTGTGTATTTTGGGTGTCCACCCAATAATAAATGCTTGGTTTTAGATAGAATTAGCCATTTAATCTAACAATGGATATCCCATAATCTGACGTTACACCAAGTCAAATGAGTTTGCTTATTGTCTTATAAGAGAGTGGATGATCTCCTGTGGGAGCTGGGTCACCAGAATTTCAATGAGTCACACTAACATGTTACTGTCATCCATCTATATCTACACTGTGCCGAGCATCACTGACTCATGGGGAAGAGGGAATTACAAGGCAAGAACAATAGGATATTAATGGGTTATCAGGTGAATCAGTCACGGTATAGGAGAGAGTAGGAGGCTGGTCTGTAAAGTCCACAAGACAACATTGAGGATTTGGAAGAAAGAATATTAGTACGCAGAACAGGTTTATTATGCATTGATTCAGAGGAAAAGCATCAAGTCAATGTTAACTACTACATAAAAGATTTTAAAAAAAACCTGTGCATTTCCACATAAAATAAAGGAATACAGAGGTGTCTCAAAGACTGCTGTGGGTGCCATATTACAATTTAGTACAAATCAGAGGTTAACAGAGCATAATACATCCTGGTGTACAAGCTCCGACTGACAGGAAACTGAGCAAGTGCAAATGAGACAATGGAGGTTATTCATCAAGAGTGGTGTAGGGGAAAGTCTTTTTACCCCATTAATTCATGTGGAGGAAACTGTGTACCTGCACCAAATGTACTATACGGTGCCGGTCATGTGATAAATCTGGTGCTGATCACATTTCTTACTTCAGTACTCCACTTTGTATGGTGATACCTCTGCGACTTTTTGTGCGACTTTTTATCCTGCGCGACAAAATGTGCGACTTTTTAATAATGCGGTCAACAGTCAGTTTTGTAAGCCGAGTAAGGGCTGGTGTAGATTTGCGCCTAACTGTGCACAGTTGCGACAAAAGATGCCACAAACTGAAAAGTCGCATTTCATGAATTCCCGACCACTGCATGACATCAACTGAAATCATGACTTGGTATGTTCCTTTAGAAAAACCTTCTAAAAAAAAAAAAGTTGCAATGAAAAGTCTCAAAATAGCATCTGAGACAAACTGTGAGACAAATGTACACCACAAAACCAGGGTAAAACCAATGATAAATTCCCCCCAATAACTCATCTGCAGCTATATAAACACGTAATGTAAACTTGCACCTGTGAGAAGTAACGTGAAGTATCAAGTGCTTGTAATGCTTGAGCAATTCTGTACAACTAGACGGACAAGTCCCATTCTTCACATTCTGATACATGAGAGAACGAGGATAACCTGCCTGAGGAAAACCAGCTCTGTACACAAGGCCAAAATGTATCAATAACACAGACATGTGTCCCATATTCACATCAGTTCCTGACCCATTGAAAGATTATAATATTTAGCGTATCTTTTGCTATCAGTGTGAGATGTGGCCAATACACTCTGAGGAGACCTTTGGCACTACAAAGAAGACAGGGATGGATTGCAGCCATGGTCCCCTACAAGAAAGATGCAGGAACAGGAGGACCTGCTGTGTCCTTAAAGGGGTAGTCCAGTGGTGAAAAACGTATCCCCCACCCTAAGGATAGGGGATAAGTTTGAGATCGCGGGGGGTCCGACCGCTGGGGCCTCCTGCGATCTCTCTGTACGGGAGCCAGGCTCTCCAGCCAGATAGCAGGTGTCGACCTCCGCACGAAGCGGCGGCCGACACGCCCCCTCAATACATCTCTATGGCAGAGCCGGAGATTGCCGAAGGCACCGCTTCGGCTCTGCCATAGAGTTGTATTGAGAGGGCGTGTCGGCCGCCGCTTCGTGCGGAGGTCGACACGCCCCCTTCCCGCGGACTGTCGGGGCTCTGTACAGGAGATCGCGGGGGGTCCGACTGCTGGGATAGGGGATAAGTTGTTCACCACTGGGTTCACCACTGGACTACTCCTTTAAGCTCTCACCTAGCCATGGACAGTATGCCCCTAAACCTTCTGCTCTTTCATCCTAGCATCTACTTTAAAGGCTATACAGTATATAATTTTTAAAAGCATTTTAACATTCATACTTTGTACTTATTATGGCACAAAAAACTAAAATTTTTTTTCCACCAGTCTTTCTTTCTACCCCAGTACATAGGGGGGTGTTTAGCAATTTTGCCTGTTTACAGTTTCTTTTTACCCTTTTTTTTCCCTTTGGTTTTCGTGGACATGCACCAAATTTATCATTTGGTGCACGTTGTTAGTAATTTTGGCTCAAATGTTGAAATCAGCTGTTCACAGCGCCTTTTACACAGAACTTACCGCCACAGGGGACGCTTATTTTACCCTGTAGAGCAGCCATTTCGGAGTCCCTCCTGCAGTATATCAGCAAGCGACATGAGTTATTTTCTTTTGTGGGGTTTATAGCCGCCATGTGAAATGGATTTTATTTTCAACTTGGGTAGTTTTTTTTTTTTTTTACTTTAGTGCAGTGGTCTTCAACCTGCGGTAAAAAACATAAAAAACAAAAATAAAGCGCCAGGAGGCGCCGAAACTCTCAATCAAAAGGGATTAAATCTGTGTCACATAGTCCATGCGATTCTCCCCTCCAGGATGACTTGGGAGTAACCCCTCCATGCTGGGAACTAACACTGAAATAGAAGCAAGTCCATCTGACATCTGATTTCTCTGGATTGCAGTTAAATGGTAGAAAACTTTTTAATAAAGAGATTTAGAAAGCTGCTTTATTTTTCAATCAGGAATCAGATCAACAAAGAAAAAAAAAAGGTATGACTCAACAAGCTGGATATACAATGTAACTAGAAATTATCTCAACTGGCAACAGTTACATAATAACATTCCTGGTGCCGATAACTATCTATTTATGTACACATGCTGTTCACCATGCAGCTAAGTACTCATGTGTGAGACAAGACAAAGGTACTATTAGTACCTACCCCAAACAAGCTTCATAACAATACCCACCTGAACACCTGATAGAAGATCCTGTAACATTGCTCAATATAAATTCACTAGCTGGTGAACATGACCATCACTGGAACATAGTGACAGATACATGATTTTTTTTTTAATAAGGATGAATATTCATGCATATTAAGTCATGAATATTATTCACGCAATACCTATGTGGTTTACACGTTTCCTAGCTACAAAAGTGTAAATTCCACAATGTACATAATCTTCTAAAATACAAACAGGCTGATTCATCTAGAAACTGTTACAAAGTTATTTATGTCATCTGTTGTTATGTTAAGAATTACTTATGAGTTAAGAGGTCGAAAAGTGCTGACGGATAAATTCTGCACAGGTAAGTCTATAAATGACAGTCTGACATCCACCTTTCATCTCCAAACTGTGTCAAATCTTACTCAGAGCCCAGGCTCAGATTCTGTCCCCACCCCCCTTCCCATTCTTTGTACTGCAGCTTAAACACAAGCCTCTGTAGTATGGTGCAGGAGGAAGAGACTAGAAGCAGTAGGAACAGAGCTGTATCAGCTTTTAGTGTGGTGAGGCTGTGTGTATGTAGTGAGCAACTCAGAGTAACCCTTTATACGAAGACGTGTCCTCCCCTAGCAGATTAACCCCCCCCCCCAAGAAGCTATGTTCTCCTTTAACAGATTAACATTTTACAAGAAGCTATGTCCTCCCATTGCAGATTAACCCCTCACAAAAAGCTATAAAGCTATGTTGTTCTCTAGCAGATTAACCCCTTACAATTAGCTAGCTATGTGCCCTCCTAGAAGATGAACCCCTCATAAGCAGATATGTCCTTCTCTAGCAGAATAACCAATCCCAAGCAACTATGTCCTCCTTAAAGGGGTACTCCGGTGGAAAACATTTGTTTTTTAATCAACTGGTGCCAGAAAGTTAAACAGAGATCTAAATGACTTCTATTAAAAAAATCTTTACCCTTCCAGTACTTTTTAGCAGCTATATGCTACAGAGAAAATTCTTTTCTTTTTAAATGTATTTTTTGTCTTGTCCACAGTGCTCTCTGCTGACACCTCTGTCCATGGCAGGGACTGTCCAGAGCAGCATAGGTTTGCAATGGGGATTTTCTCCTGCTCTGGACAGTTCCTGATATGGGCATCAGGTGTCAGCAGAGAGCACTGTGGACTAGACAAAAAGAAATTCAAAAAGAAAAAAGAATTTCCTCTGTGGCATACAGCTGCTAAAAAGTACTGGAATGGTAAATATTTTTTAATAGAAGTAATTTACAAATGGCACCATTACTTTCTGGCACCAGTTGATTTAAAAAAAAATGCTTTCCACCGGAGTACCCCTTAAAGCACACAAACCCTTTACAAGCACCTGTATCCTCCTCCTTTACCTGGACTTCATAATGCACAGGGAAATCTTATTACATGTCTGACAAATAATACTCTGTATAAAGTTCAGGCTCTTGGTGGGATATAAGGAACATTTCCACCTGATTTACATTTCAGTGCCTCACTGTCTACTGGGATCCATTGGTGAAGTATGTGATTTGATTTTGGTGAATGCATAAAGAAAATAGGTGAATACATTTTCCCATTGTATTTTATGGACTAGAGACTTGATATAATCCAAAATAGACAAATTGATTTGCTCACCCATAGTTCTGCCACTTTCCAAAAAGTTATTAGGTATCCACCACACAACAAATAAAAGGAATTTAGCATCAATAAGAGTGATACTAGACACTTCCATCGGAGATTTATACCAGATGCCAGGTATTATTCGTGACCACAGTCTGCAGGAAAGGACACACCCCAGAAGCCAATGTGCCAAAGAGTTTGCACTGGCCCATTTTTTGGGGTGTTGCAAACTAATGTCTAAGTTATCAGGAAGTTATCAAAAACAGGCCACAGACCCGAAAAATTATTGCCAAATGGGTCACCCCTGTGTTCCAGTCACCTTGTGGGCCCACCAGAGTATTAGTTTTAGGGTGCACTTACATATCAGATTGTAGACACAGCATTACTAAATGTATTAGACAGGTAGAAATCTACCCCTTAACATGTCCAATTAACTCTAAGAATATAAAAAGTTGCTGAGAGTTTGCGTGGCAATAAATGTTAATACTATAATCAGCAACAGACAGGAATAATGCTGGTAAAATATTCACATAAAGGTGATAGCAGCAGGAACACTGGGTTGTCTAGGTGAATTCAGTGTGTACAAACAGTAATAAAATGTGGCTGATTAACAAGGTAAAGCAATTCTCTGTTGTAATAACAGTAAAGGCAGTAACAAGAACCTCCATAGGAAGATGCTTGTGTTTCAAGACTAAATATTTATAATGAGGTTTGTGATAACAAAGACCGAACTCCTACGAATCCCTAGAATTATCTATAGCAACGCAGCAGTAGGAGAGTCTGAGGTCTGAACTAGAAGATGACAATGCTGCACAATGGAAGAAATGTGGGGACATGCACAAATTTTATACTGATACCGATTTGGCTCAATTGTGGCAGCTGCAAGAATTTTTCCATTTATTTCTATTAAATGGCCTCTCTTGGCAACAGTAAACTGCAATGACTTGAACTGTGTATGTTTAGAAGGAAATCTAGTGAAAGTTTTAAAGTGAACATTTTATATATTACACATTAATTTCTTCATTTTTTTTAACTAATTGAGACTAGACTCTGCTTCATACTCTTTTCTTGTTATCTGTTTGTATTTTCTAATTGTAGTTTTTTTTTACTCTGTTCTATGTCTAGGTTTATAGGGGCAGCCATCTTTCATGCTGGTGTACAGTAGTATAGAGCTGACTCATTAACTTCCTTTAGAGAGTGATATGAGCATGCTCTGCGACCTGTGCAGAGGTCATTGTGCAGGGAGGGGAAGGAAGAAAGACACTAGGGTGCAATGCTCTGCAGGGCACTTTCCCCCATATGAATAGCAGTGCAGACAGAGGCCCTGGCTGGGAGGATCACCGACACATGCAGTCAGTGCACTAAAATACCCAGTCGGGGGCCACAGCTCAGCGCACTGTGTTTGAATTGTGAGTGAGTAACATTAGTGGCAGTGTGTGTGCGTGCCCGTTGCACGAGCTCGCCCTGACCTACTGGGCCAGGCGGTCGAAGATGATGGATGGTCTTCAGGATCCTCTAAGATGGAGTACAGATGATCCTCCAGGGCTGGCTGAGCGCGGGGGGTGGGGCTAACTGGTAGTCACTTAGTCAGACTTATTATATTGAGGCTGCCGCGGTGATGCGGGACTTTGCAGGATTTGCAGGACTCGCAGGCAGTGCCTGACTGCCAGCCCCTGCCCTCAGCAGCCTCCGGACCGCCCGCATGTTTTGGGTTGTGTCACTCTACTAGAGGCTGTACTAGACAGCAAATCAATGCTCAGCTCCACTGGAGTGAGTGGGGCCAAGCTGTAATACCACACAGAACCTGAGGACAGGGGTAGTGCTGTTTTGGAAGAAATTAACTCTGTTTTTCTATTCCTGAATGACCACTTTAAGGTTTCTCTATGAAGAAAAATTAGTCTTGAGACTGCAACAAGTAAGCAGAACATTTTGCTATGATTTCAAAATGTTTATTCAAATCCTCTATTTAAGGAGTACACCAGTAAAATCTATCCTCCATCTCTAGAAAGGGGCCTCATCTCGCCTTGTGCATGACCGGAGCATTTTTACGGTACTTTTGGGTATTTACCACACACTTTTTTGGTGCCTTTTATTGTAAATCAGATTAAAAGTTATGTTTTATGCACTTTGAATTGTGATTTTGTACATTCTAAAGCCTTAAAATAAGTTAGAATTTTGTTGTGAGATTACCATTACAATATTCTCAGTTATAGCATTGCATTGTTCATGGACAGACACTTATATTTTAAAGTAGTGGAGTACCCCTTCAACCAATAATCAGAATTACACTCCTTTCATCTTGAAATTGCAAGACTTCTCTGCAGCCATGCAAGATCAATAAACAAGTAACCAGGTAGAATATTAACTATATTCTGAGGCAGCTGGTGAACTGGGATGACTCCCACACAATAGTGAAAAGTAATCAGATGGCAAATAGACGTTTCTGGCTGTAACAGCGCAGATGCCCCTACCTTACCCAGCTGGAGGAAATGCATACTTCAGCTATGATAAAGCGTAATGGAATGGAATTTCTAGCAAGGAAGTCATAGGAGGGCAAAGGGCAAACTTAGTAAAACATACATGTTTAAAATGCCTATTATTGACTGTAAGCTACTACAATATCAGTGTACGAGTCATGATCTCCCATGTATCCCAGTGACCAATAATCCTACTTGCTATTATGGCATTATGATCAAGCACTCTTGTTCTAATAGATGAAATACAGGGAGCCAGACATGATGAACCAATGCACATGATAAGACACAATATAGATCAATCCAAGAACTATGGAATCACCCTTGGATACAGCATACAATAAACCCTCAATTTACAATGGTTTTTCCTAGACCATTGTAACTTCAACCCATACTCAAATGGCTGGAATGTCTGACCAATCAGAGTTGTCATTTCACTGGCAGTACCCCTGTATTATTGTGTGCATACATTGAATTGCTGTCGAGTAGCGTCTCCCTACAGTATTGACACCAGGTCGGGTGGCTCCATATTGTATCTCCAGTACACTGTGTACTATACAGGGCCCTGAAGAGGCACATGTCCTCTACATATAATGTGATTTATAGCTTTCATATATATTAATTACCTTGTAATATTTCTATAATCTTAATTTTTTCTTATTTTGAAACCTCAAGATACAATGGTTATAATTTACAATGTTCATCCTAGTGATAAGTAATATTGTAACTTGATTGACCCCTGTACAGTATTTTCCTACTTAACCATAGCTGTGCACTATTGCTGCTGGTTATCTCAGGCAAGGACAAGGTAGGTTTATTTAGGTCAACACCTCTACAGGATGAATTTCAGCGATATATGTATTATTAATATTGCAAAAACACATCCTGTATTTAAATAAACCTACCATTTGCATACTACTGGTGAGTGCCGAGACTTGTACATTGTCATTTTACAGATTTGTTCCTCCCATCATGCACCACCACCTACAGAACTGCCAATACCTATTTCTACTAACCTTATCAAAACTGAACTATTGACTTCTGTACAGGTTGGTTCACCTTCGTGGCATGCAGCCATCACAAGGGAATCATCACAGGGCATTACTATTATGTATACAGTCATGGCCGTAAATGTTGGCACCCTTGATATTTTTCAAGAAAATTAAGTATTTCTCACAGAAAAGGATTGCTGTAACACATGTTTTGCTATACATGTATATTCCGTTTGTGTGTATTGGAACTAAACCAAAAAAAGGGAGGAAAAAAAGCAAATTGGACATAATGTCACCAAACTCCAAAAATGGGCTGGACAAAATTATTGGCACCCTTAACTTAATATTTGGTTGCACACCCTTTGGAAAAAAATAACTGAAATGAGTGTCTTCCTATAACCATCAATAAGCTTCTTACACCTCTCAGCTGGAATGTAGGACCACTCTTCCTCTCTCCACAGGTTTTCAATGGGATTTAGATCTGGACTCATTGCTGGCCACTTCAGAAATCTCCAGCGCTTTGTTGCCATCCATTTCTAGGGGCTGTTTGACGTATGTTTGGGGTCATTGTCCTGCTGGAAGAGATCTCGGACGTAAACCCAGCTTTCTGACACTGGGCTGTACAGTGCAACCCAAATGCCTTGCACACATTCAAGGCCCCCAGCGCCAGAGGCAGCAAAACAACCCCAAAACATCATTGAACCTCCACCATATTTCACTGTAGGTACTGTGTTCGTTTCTTTGTAGGCCTCATTCCATTTTCGGTAAACAGTAGAATCATGTGCTTTACCAAAAAGCCCTATCTTGGTCTCATCTGTCCACAAGACGTTTTCCCAGAAGGATTTTGGCTTACTCAAGTTCATTTTGGCAAAATGTAGTCTTGCTTTTTTATGTCTCTGTGTCAGCAGTGGGGTCCTCCTGGGTCTCCTCCATAGTGGGGTCCTCCTGGGTCTCCTCCATAGTGGGGTCCTCCTGGGTCTCTTCCATAGTGGGGTCCTCCTGGGTCTCCTCCATAGTGGGGTCCTCCTGGGTCTCCTGCCATAGCGTTTCATTTCATTTAAATGTCGATGGATAGTTAGTGCTGACACTGATGCTTCCTGAGCCTGCAGGACAGCTTTAATATCTTTGGAACTTGTTGGGGCTGCTTATTCACCATCTGGACTATCCTGTGTTGACACCTTTCATCAATTTTTCTCTTCCATCAATGCCCAGGGAGATTAGCTACAGTGCCATGGGTTGCAAACTTCTTGATAATGTTGCGCACTGTGGACAAAGGCAAATCTAGATCTCTGGAGATGGACTTGTAACCTTGAGATTGCAGATATTTTCCCACAATTTTGGTTCTCAAGTCCTCAGACAGTTCTCTTCTCTTTCTGTTGTCCATGCTTAGTGTGGCACATAGACACACAATGCAAAGACTAAGTGAACTTCTCTCCTTTTAATCTGCTTTAGGGTGTGATTTTTATATTGCCCACACGCCTGTTACTTGCCCCAGGTGAGTTTAAAAGAGCATCACATGCTTGAAACAATCTTATTTATCCACAATTTTGAAAGGGTGCCAATATATTGGTCCAGCCCATTTTTGGAGTTTGGTGTGACGTTATGTCTAATTTGCTTTTTTTCCTCCTTTTTTTGGTTTAGTTCCAATACACACAAAGGGAATAATCATGTGTATTCTATTCTTTTCTGTGAGAAATACTTCATTATCTAGAAACATTTCAGGGGTGCCAACATTTACGGCCATGACTGTACACCTCCCCTCCAGCTCTATCTATATACTGCTGCTGCTATCTCTGTGAGATCAGGATATATAGTAGTTATACACCTCTCCATCAGCTCTATCTATATACTGCTGCTATCTCTATGGGATCAGGATATTTAGTGGTTATACACCTTCTCTCCAGCTCTCTCTGTATACTGCTGCTGCTGTTATCTCTATTTGATCAGGATATATAGTAGTTATATATTTTCCCTCAAATTCGATCTGTATACTGCTTTCTCTATGGGATCAGGAAATATAGTAGTTGTACACCTCCCCTCCAGATCTATCTGTATTTTTATAGAGGTTCCTATTTACTATGTAGTCAGGTGGCCTAATGGTATAAGGATACCTGTTCACACTAAGTAATAAGTTCACACTAATAAAACCGTGCCAACCGTGCATAAAAAACTATTTTCCATTGACTTCACTGAAGAATTTCACAACAAGCAGAAAAAAAAAAATCGGCACAGTTTTACAGATTTTTCTTAACATGGGATAAAGGGACATGTCACTTTTCTGTTCACTTCTGCATGTATTCTGCCACTGAAATCAAGGGAAACTTTTTATTTCAGATGCTTATTCTGCAGGGATATTGAGGTAGATTTTTGGCCTCTTTAGGGTAGTCACACATAGCGTATGAGCAGCATATTTCCTGCTGCCTGCAAATTGGTGTTCAGTGGGAAATACACTACACTGCATTTTGCTATGCGGGCTACCTGCAGTACCCTTGTGTGTGCAGTGAGGTTTGGAGGCCGGATGAGCACGCCGATGTGACTGTGCAACGCAGGCCCATTTCCAAAACCTCACTGCGCACACCGGGTAGCCCTGGGTGTCTGCTCACAGGAGAATACGTAGCATATTTCCCATTGTACTGGAGACTTCATGCAGCAAGAAATACGCTGCATATACGCTAGGTTTGACCCTTCCCTTTAGGCTATGTTCACACTGCAGAATCTCCGCTCACTGAATTCCACGAGCGGAGACACCGTCTGGCGACCGCCTCCACAAATGCTTTGGCAGTAGGACCGTGGGGCACTGCGCCATCACCATTGACGGCTATGCAGTTCTTGCAGACTTCCGAGCAAAGAATGAACATGTTCTTTCTTTGCGCTGAACAATTTCAGCAGCGGAATTGTCCGCCGCTGAAATTCTGCAGTGTGAAAGGGTCTCACGGAAGACCCCTTCACACTGATGGTAATGTTCACTGCGCGGAATTCCACTAGCAGAATTCCACTCACGAAATTCCTCTGGAATTCCGTACTGTGAACATACCCTAAAAGGGAAACTGACAGCAGAATCACCTGTACGAACTTGAACATACAGATGAATAGTGCGGGTGATCCTGATAAAAAAAAATAATAATAATTTCCTTAACAAATTCTGTGCAGTTGATCCTGAGATATAAGGCGTTTTTTGATGCAAACTTATAAAAATGCATGCCCTCCTCTCTCAAATGTCTCCTATAACGCGAGTGTCCCTGACCATGTGAATTAAAAGTTTTGGCAATACTGCACATGCGCCGAAGCCATAGTACATCCGGAAGTGTTGTTTTCCTTGATCTCAGTACAGCGGCCATAGAAAAATGTCTCCTATCTCAGGAACGGCTGCACGGAATTTGGGAAAAACCATTTTGTTCAGGATCAGCCTCACTATCCACCTGTATATTCAAGTTAGTGTGGGCGATCCAGCTGTGTCACATTTCATGTGAAGAAGCCCAAAGTGCGTTGGATACAAGAGCAGCAACTGTGCAAAGCCTCCATATGAGATTGCTCCTATTCACAGACAGCATTTGGAAAATGGTGATAAATTAGAAGAAGCCATATCTGTTAGAAAAACAAACAGTCTAGAAGCCTCTGACCATCAGAAGCTGGCTTCATTTTACAATATTCTATTTTTCTCCCTAAACAATGAACAAGCCTGACTTGTAGCAGCCGGCTGAGCCAATGTTATGAGGCCGGCATAAGCAATGAGCAATCATCCATGTGTCTCCTGGGGTCGGCCTAACAGCAGTTCACTGAGCTTCTTCGCAGGAGGAGCATAGCCAACTAACTACATTTTGTGTTATCTCAAAACATTAACCACATACTATGTTGATTTAGATTCAATAGCTTAAAATTCAGAGAAAATACTATTACTTTCAATTCTAAATTGTAAATAAGTTCTTCGATTTAGAGGGAATCCTTTTTTTCAATGTGGAATTTAGTTTTTTGTGCAACTTGACATTTGGTAGAAAAAAATAAACACTCTCCCCCTCCTCAAAAAAAGGCATAAATTCCCTTCCTATTGTGTTGTAGTTCTATTCTTGACAGCAGAGATGCAAGTTTTCCAAATACTCCCACATGCTTTCATCTTAGCCATGAGCAGATTCCCAGTTGTCAAGGAAACGTTAACAATATATTTCTAGGATGCAGAGATTCTCATCGGCTTTTACTCCCAATCTCTCTGCACAGCTTTTGGAGAGGACGTAGACTGTAAGCACAAATCAGCTGCTCAGGACAACACTATAAATTATGGATCAGCATTAAGACATCCATATAAAAACCCAATTACAGTCCCAGGGCTTAGATGGCAATGTTAGGCATCTACTGTCACATGTAAATAGATAATAAGGAGCAAGAATTAATCAAAGGGGCCGCTTCGGTTTTTGCTGAAGAAAATGTTGAAATCGTAAGAAAAGGAAAATAAATAAATGCATCCAGACAAATGTAAATGTTGTGCAAGGTGTTGGCGAGGCAAAACGTAATCCATTCTGCTGGTAAAATAAAATCAAAGTCATTCAATAGGAGAACGCGCCAATTATACAGATATCTGCATAAACACAGGGATTGTCGCAAGACGCAAAATAATTAAACCCTGAGCTAAACAGAAGAAAAAAAACTGAGTGAACACAAGATAGAGAAGGTTACTAAGGTTTTATGATTAACATTTACAATTCAAGCATATATTTTGCTGCCTTCTAGAAGCTTTGATCAGGCTAAAAAATGCTTTAAAAGACAGTCGGCAACAGTCAGATAGGCGTGGCTATGGCCCACAGCCGCTGTGAGGTGCAGACTTGCGTCCTATGCAGTTCTGCGTTCGCTCCTCCCCTCAGCTGTCCGGAGATTGCTGAAGATACAGCGAGGTGAAGAGAAGGCAGAGCTGGGCAGGACGCAACTCCTCACCTCCCTCAGCAGGAGGGACGTAGATCTTCACACAGTCCCGTTTCTGTCATGACAGGAGGGAGGTAGATGTGCACAGCCCCGCTCCTGTCATGACAGGAGGGACATATATCTGCACAGTCCCGCTCCTGTCATGGGAACGTAAATCTGCACAGTCCCGCTCCTGTCATGGGAACGTAGATCTGAACAGCCCCGCTCCTGTCATGGGATTGTAGGTCTGCACAGTCCCGCTCCTGTCATGGGAACGTAGATCTGAACAGCCCCGCTCCTGTCATGGGATTGTAGGTCTGCACAGTCCCGCTCCTGTCATGGGGACGTAGATCTGCACAGTCCCGCTCCTGTCATGGGATTGTAGATCTGCACAGCCCCGCTCCTGTCATGGGAACGTAGATCTGCACAGCCCCGCTCCTGTCATGGGATTGTAGATCTGCACAGTCCCGCTCCTGTCATGGGATTGTAGGTCTGCACAGTCCCGCTCCTGTCATGGGGACGTAGATCTGCACAGCCCCGCTCCTGTCATGGGAACGTAGATCTGCACAGCCCCGCTCCTGTCATGGGATTGTAGATCTGCACAGTCCCGCTCCTGTCATGGGATTGTAGATCTGCACAGTCCCGCTCCTGTCATGGGATTGTAGATCTGAACAGCCCCGCTCCTGTCATGGGATTGTAGATCTGCACAGCCCCGCTCCTGTCATGGGGACGTAGATCTGCACAGCCCCGCTCCTGTCATGGGAACGTAGACCTCCACAGTCCCTCTCCTGTCATGGGAACGTAGATCTGCACAGCCCCACTCCTGTCATGGGGACGTAGATCTGCACAGTCCCATTCCTGTCATGGGGACGTAGATCTGCACAGCCCCGCTCCTGTCATGGGGACGTAGACCTCCACAGTCCCGCTCCTGTCATGGGATTGTAGATCTGCACAGTCCCGCTCCTGTCATGGGAACTTAGACCTCCACAGTCCCTCTCCTGCCATGGGGACGTAGATCTGCACAGCCCCGCTCCTGTCATGGGGACGTAGATCTGCACAGCCCCGCTCCTGTCATGGGAACGTAGACCTCCACAGTCCCTCTCCTGTCATGGGAACGTAGATCTGCACAGCCCCACTCCTGTCATGGGGACGAAGATCTGCACAGCCCCACTCCTGTCATGGGGACGAAGATCTGCACAGCCCCACTCCTGTCATGGTAACATAGATCTGCACAGTCCCGCTCCTGTCATGGGGACATAAATGATGTACAGAGAGATTTTCCTGCACGTTCTTCCAGCACTGAAGAACCCTACAACCAACCTGAGATGGATGATAGAAGAGAGCAGTAGATTGAAGATAATAATAGCAATCAATTAGATTGTTCCTTTAATTTTTAGAAAGTTATCTGAAAAAAAAAAAAAAAGAAGCAGCAATTTGATTAGTTGCTATGGGCAACTTCTCCAGTTTTTCTCTGTACAGGTTTTGATAAATCTCCCTCTGTGTCCATTTTAGGCAAAAATCACAGATTAGGTAAGGAATAGACAGATTACAAAATCTTATTTATGACTCCTTGGCACTGTCTAAGGCGGCCAGAAGTCTCCAGATCTTGTCACTCTATCCAAAAGACACAAGATCCTATTCAGCTTACTGGTTATTTCAGCAGTATAGAATATTGGGGATAGGGTTTCCAGTTCATAGGAGAGGTCATTTTATCACCTTGAAGTTCAGGTGGCAAGTGTAAGGTGAAGCCTGACCTAATGTCATAGAGCGGCAGGGAAATCTGTGTGACTCCAACTGTTGCAAAATTACAACTCTCAGCACTGGCTGTCCAGGCATGCTGGGAGTTGTAGTTTTGCAATAGCTGGAGACACACTGTTTGGAAACTGGTGTAGAGGAATGCAAATCACAGTGAAATCCACCACAGATCCACAGCAGAATTCACAAGTGCAGCAGATCTTATGTGGATTTTGCGACACAATGTTTCAACATAACTCACAAAATGAACACATATTTGTTGCAGATGTTCTCCATTGCAATAAAATGTATTGTTGCAGATATTGCTGCAGATTACAAATCAATGTTCTGGCAGTCGCTAAGACTCATAGCCGGAATTGCATTTCCGAGCGGAATACGCAGAAAGAATGACATGACATGCGCACAGTTCAGCAATGTACACATTGCAGAAAAGGTGCGGAATGTTCCTGCGGGTGCTAGGAACGTTTGGAAATGCTCCGTATGATAGACGGCCATGCATTACTGAGCGGAATCAAGAGAAAGAATAGACATGTCTATTGTTTCTGTGGACACCAAAATCGATTCACAGTGCAGCAGAATCCTCCGACTGAAATCAATTGGACTCTGCTGCTGCTTGGAAATTCTGCCATGTGAACATAGCCTAAGGGTCCTACCAATCATATAGTCGTGGCATTGCCATGCATGGAGAAACCTCTTTTATTAATACAGGTACGTTGAAATGCAAATGAATTAAGTATTTCTGTTTTTTTCGAGTAAATATCTTTTAACATGGCCATTTGCAGCTTGTTTAGATTGACATTGATAGGTAGTGGTTTATTCCGCCTATACAAACAAAGCATTGTCACAAGAGCTCTGCTGTGCCTTTCCCACTCTGGATCTGCAGCTCATTAAGAGGAACTCTGATGCTGCTGTTGTCAGGAAGCCAGTTGGAAGAATTGAGATGTCCCATTGAATAGAAAGCTGGCTTCTTGGCAGACTGGCTAAATCCAATATACATCTTATGTTGCAACAGGATCTGACTTTCCTCTAAGTTTTTAAGAAGTTTAAAAAAAAAATGTGCCCCCCTCCCAAAATCAGACTAAACTGCTTATTACATCCAGTGCATCCATGGTTCAGATATAGATCGGAGATCTATGTCATCATAAGCTCCCATAGCAGTGAACCCTGGGAGATAAACATCTAACTTCTGCCACTGTACAACATGAACCTGCTGACTGTGCATTTTGTACTGTATGCTCACAGTTTATTATACTGTTATGTTGCAAATTTGTTGCAGATTTTGATTTCCCTATTGAAGATAATTGGGAAAATTCACAACATCAGGAATACGAGGACAAAAATGCGCTTGTACTACGCTAGAGTGAAATTGACCTAAGTCTGGTCCATCATACTAGAGGATTGTGATGTAGGCTCCAAAAGTGAAAAAGCCTAAGGTAAGGCGGGGTCCACACCGCGTAATCTCGGGATGGAATTTCAGGTGAATATCCCGCAAGTGGTGCTAGGACCACTGCATTGCTGCCCCTATAGAAGGCAATGTATTTCTGAGCAGATCTTTCAACGGAGCCACTCAGAAATGCATTGCCATCTTTGGGTCCTAGCTCCGCCCGCGGATCTCTACCGGCAATTCTGCAGTGTCAACTTAGCCTTAGGCTAGGTTCAAACTACATTAGGGCTTCCGACAGATGTATCCATTAGCATCCCACCAATGTACACTGTAACAGAGAGCAGCGGATGCCATTCATTTTGATGGCCCAAACAGAGTTACCATACTGGCCACATGCACGTTTTTTAAGGCGGAATCAAAAGAACGGTCTGCTGCTTTTTTTTAAGTCCGCTAAAAACCCAAAAGGCCAGGACGGTGACTCAGTTTGGGCCATTGGGATGAATGACATCCATTGGTCTCGGATACAGTATACGTCAGCATCTTGTTTTTGGTGGGATGCTGGTGGATACATCTGAAGCCCTAATGCAGTGTAAACCTAGCCTAAGAGCAAGTGGTCAGTCTTAAACACCCAGGCGTTGCTTAATCAACTGGTGCCAGAAAGTTAAACAGATTTGTAAATTATTTCTTTTAAAAATCTTAATCCTTCCAGTACTTATGAGCTGCTGTATGCTCCAGAGGAAGTTCTTTTCTTTTTTAATTTCCTGTCTGACCACAGTGCTCTCTGCTGACATCTCTGTCCATGTCAAGAACTGTCCAGAGCAGGAGAGGTTTGCTATGAAGATATGCTCCTACTCTGGACAGTTCCTGAGAGCAGAGAGCACTGTGGTCAGACAGAAAATAAATTCAAAAAGAAAAGAACTTCCTTTGGAGCATACAGCAGCTGATAAGTACTGGAAGGATTGAGACTTTTAAATAAAAGTAATTTACAAATATGTTTTAATTTTCTGCCATTAGTTCATTTAAAAAAATTTTTTTTCCACCGGAGTACCCCTTTAACGACGCAGGACGTAAATGTACGTCCTGGTGCGGTGGTACTTAACGCACCAGGACATACATTTACGTGCTGTACATAACCGCGGGCATCGGAGCGATGCCCGTGTCATGCGCGGCTGATCCCGGCTGCTGATGGCAGCCAGGGACCCACCGGCAATGGCCGACGCCCGCGATCTCGGGAAAAAAAAAAAAAGTCCAAAATTGCTACCTTTTTAATACATTTTATTTAAAAAAAAATTATAAGAAAATGTATTAAAAGTTTTTTATATGCAAATGTGGTATCAAAAAGAAGTACAGATAATGGCGCAAAAAATGAGCCCTCATACCGCACTTATACGGAAAAATGAAAAAGTTATAGGTCATCAAAATAAAGGCATTATAAACGTACTAATTTGGTTAAAAATTTTGTGATTTTTTTTAAGCACAACAATAATATTAAAGTATGTAATAATGGGTATCATTTTAATCGTATTGACCCTCAGAATAAAGAACACACGTAATTTTTACCGTAAATTGTACGGCGTGAAAACGAAACCTTCCAAAATTAGCAAAATTGCGTTTTTCTTTTTAATTTCCCCACAAAAATAGTGTTTTTTGGTTGCGCCATACATTTTATGATATAATGAGTGATGTCATTACAAAGGACAACTTGGAATGCAAAAAACAAGCCCTCATACTAGTCTGGCGATGAAAATATAAAAGATATGATTTTTAGAAGGCGAGGAGGAAAAAACGAAAACGTAAAAATTTAATTGTCTGAGTCCTTAAGGCCAAAATGGGCTGAGTCCTTAAGGGGTTAATGTGATTGGATTGTGTTTAAGCTGTTTGAGCTGCCCAGGCTTGATGGGAGTTGTAGTTTTGCAACAGATGGAGAGCCACAGACTGAGCAACACTGGTTTAGGGCATAAGGATGGCAGTTCACTACTATACTGGTTTCCCATTAACACGATGGTGAGTACAGGTGGAATGCGGAGCAGCGTCAGCGAGTAATTATTTAGGTTTAAATAAACCAGAGCTGCCCTAAAATAAAAATGAGATCTTCTAGGAATCGGCGGCTCCTGCCAAGAGAAGCAAGAGGGATTTCCGCTGAGTAATTAAGAGCTTTTCTGCTTCTACATGTCCAAGGGAGAGACTGTCCCACTGCACACAGCCCGCTCCAAGCACATATACAGCACCGAGCGGCAGCCATACTACATACAACTATTACATGGAATGACAGAACCCAACGACACAGGTCTCTAGTATGTGTTCTATGTACTACATGTATGATATAGCTGCTCAGCCCTATTCATGTCAAAAGAGCAGAGCTGCAATACCAGACACATCCCATAGACAAGTGTGGCCCTGTTTTTGGAAGAAATCAGCCATGTTTTGGTAATCCTGGATAATGCCTTTAGACTGGGTTCACACCACGGTCTTTTGCCTCCATTTCACTGTTTCTGTTACAGTCCATTTTATTTTGCTGTATGCAAAAACCTGGTCAACCACGCTAATGTGTAGAGCAAAATAAAAAAAGATTATTTTATGCTTTCGTTTTTTAAATAATGGCATGAAAATGGATTATGCTCTATTGCATCTGTTTTTCACATCCATTAACGCATCCGTTTTTTTGCTATAAAACATACGTTAAACGGACAGCTATAACGCTGTGTGAACATACCACTAAAGGGGTACTCCCTGGGAAAAACATTTTTAAATCAACTGGTGCCAGAAAGTTAAGAAGATTTGTAAATTACTTCTATTTAAAAATCTTGATCCTTTCACTACTTATTAGTTGCTAGATGCTCCACAGGAAGTTCTTTTCTTTTTGAATTTCCTTGCTGTCTGACCACAGTGCTCTCTGCTGACACCTCTCTCCATTTTAGGAACTGTCAAAAGCAGGGGAGGTTTGCTATAGGGATGTGCTCCTAACCTGCACAGTTCCTAAAATGGACAGAGGTGTCAGCAGAGAGCACTGTGGTCAGGCAGAAAAGAACTCCAGAAAGAAATACAACTTCCTCTGTAGTATACAGCAGCTGATAAGTACTGGAAGGATTAAGATTTTTAAATAGAAGTAATTTACAAATCTGTATAACTTTCTGGCAGCAGTTGATTAAAAAAAAAATTGCTTTCCAGGGGAGTTCCCCTTTAAGGGAGCTTTTAAACTGTGTAGTTTTGAAGCCAAAATCATAATTAATTAGGTCATACATGGAGCAGATGGTACTTCTCTTTTTTATAATCTAATCCTGGTGTAAAATGAATTAAAAAAGGAAAGAAAAAAAATAGAGAAGAAGCATCGGTTCTTAATATTATCACATTTATAATGATCCACACATGGTTTTGGTTTCAAAGCTTCAGCAAAAACTGCCCCCTGTAAGAGCACCCTTAGGGCCCATGCACACCACGGAAACTGAATTCTGTTTACAATAGGATTCTGCCACACCGAGCACACTTCTTAAGTTTCGTAAAGGATAGGGGGTTCTGCTGAAGGAATTTACATGTTCATTATTTTGCCAAAATCCACCTACAACTGCACTGAAAACATGCAGTCTATTGTTCTGCAGTCAGTAATTCTGCAGCACCTTTTGCATTCATTCCTTGTCTGCTCCTTTGCCTGTGGCATTGTTCAGCCCGAGGCAGCATGGTAAAAACACACACCTATCTCCCTAAATGTTCCAATAAAGACATACATGTATATGAAAGGGAGATGGTGATGTAGGTTGTAGGGGCTGGTCACGTGATGACATCACACAGTGGGTGGGGCTTGATCTCAAAGACAAGATCCAGCAGAGGATGATGCGTCAAACTGAGGAGAGAGGGAGAAGTTGGGGAGCTGCTGAGATAACACCCCAATGACAATAAAAGGACTATACAACTTCCTATCAGGGGTGAATCACGCAAAAGCATGCTGGAGTCTGGACAGTCAGTGATAACACTATATTAGTAAGTTATCTGTTTTGGGGTGATAGTCTTATTTAAATTACATTTTTTGATATCAGTAGAACCCTTTAGGATCTATCCTGCGCATATTTGATGCTGCAGGTTTTAATGTAAACTGAAAATGATTGAACATTAAATATGCGCAGGATGCTGTACGTGTGAATAGACCCTTAATGTGAGGAAGGCTTTGGGAGAGAGACTGAGTAAGCACTAAGATTTAAGGTAAGTTTCAGAATTTCTATTTATGAGACTCCCTATTATCCACAACACAAGATGGCCACCTCAGCTTTCTGTAAGCGTGACAGTTCCACTTTAAATGAACGTCCCACAGTACAAACACAACTCCTCTCGGTAGCTGAGATTGTCTCACAGTAAGAATGGACCTGAGGGACTACTTGTACTGCTGGCTAGTGAATTATTGATGCACAATAGCAGACAGGCGGACGTTGCTGTTAAACAGCTGCCCAGATTCAGCTTCTAATCAAAGACACTGCTCAATAGCTGTTCCTAAGTCTGCGAAAAGCATTTGAAATATTTATCTGGTTATGAGTCTGCAGCGTTTTGATTTATGCTCTCATTAAAATGCGGAGAGACTAACACGACACTGCAGCCATTATAGTGAGACCCAGCGTCGTGTCAATACTTTCTAAAGTCATCAGCTTAATGAAATAATGGCTTGGTGGGATACAACGTGCAGAGTGGCTTCACTTGTGAAAGGAAAATTATCCCCCGGGGTTTAAGTGGCTGTTAGTACAGTACCTTAGACTTAAAATGATTAAATTAAGTATAATGTATGTATTTTATGAGTTAGTAATATACGTTATAGTAACAAAAGTATTGGTCCCCTCCACATTACACCTACATGAGCTTTAAGGATAACCCATTCTAAATTATTAATATTGTAGTTGCTTTCCCCATGCAGTTTTAACAGCCTCCACTGTTCCTGGAAGCCTTTCTACAAGATTTTAGAGGTGTCTGTGGGAAATTTTGTCCATTCATTCAGTTGAGCATTTGTGAGGTCAGACACTGATGTTGGAGGGAAGGTCTGGGGGTTCACAATCTCATCCCGGAGGTGTTGGATGGGGTTGAGGTCTGGGCTCTGTGCAGTCGGTCATTTTCTTCCACACATGACTCCCTCTCTGTGACTTTATGGACCTTGCTGTTTGTACTGGGGCGCAGTCATGGGAAAACAGAATAGGGCCAAACCCAAACTTTTCCCACAAAGATGAAGATGACAATTCTTAATAGGAACTAAGGGGCCGATGCTGATGCTGACCCCATAAAAAATGCTCCCATAACATTATCCCTTCTCCATTAAATTGTATAGCTGGCACAAAACAGTCAGGCAGGTAACTTTATCCTGGCATCCAAACCCAGGCTTGCCCATCAGACACTAAATAGAGAAATGTGCTCATCACTCCACAGAACACATCTCCTTTGCTCCAAAGTCCAGTGGCGGTGGCTTTACACCCCCTCCCCATTTAATGCAGGGCATTTTGCTTGGTGATATAAGGCTGGCATTCAGTTGCTTGGCCATGGAAAGCCATGCCATGAAGCCTCCAGCAGGCACAGTGGTCTCTGCAGTTATCGAGTCAGCAGAGCACTGGTGACTTTTATACACTATGCTCCTCAGCACTCAGTGACCCCACTCTGTAACTTTACGTGGTATCTTCTTCGTGGCTGAGGCGCTGTGAATTCTAAATACTTTTACTGAGTAAAACACCTGACTGCAATGATTAAAGAGCTGGGCCCTGAGACTTGTCTCCATATAATGTATGTGTTTGTTTTTACTGTAAGTTGCAACCCAAATTGGGTAACATCTTCCTTCTCCACTGAGTTGCTCTACAAAAAAGGCAAATTGTATTTACTACTATTAAAGTGACAAAGTCTACTACAACTGAGGAAACTTGATGTTACATATTCATAATCACACATATAATTCTTAGTATTAGTGCTTTTCCTGATGTGTATTGGTGTGTGTTAAAGGGCTCATGCACATGGGTAGATTATGGCTGAGAACCACCTTCAAGCTGTACAGACCCATAACCTGGCACCCATAGAGGTCGATGGAGCAATACTGTACCTCCAGCAGTGCCCAAGGCTCAGTGTGATGCTTTAAATGTCAAGCAAAATTGGCACTGACATCTACTGGAGAGTGACTTATAACAAGCATCACACAGGATCTTTCCTCGCCTGAATCCCTTTCTGGATGTGCACAGAGACTTGTCAGCATGTTTCCACATAATGATGGTTTTATCCTTCCACAGCTGTAGAACCTGTATCTAATCTAAAAAGAAATCTGCATTAAAGAAAGGGCATCTACAACAGTGATTATCCATTGTATACACTACAAATTCCAGCATGCCCTGTTCATAACAAATCATCTTTTCAGCCCTGACATAAATAAGCCTAGATTTTGGTGCTGTCTGTAGGAATACTCATTCTTAACCTGCTTAATTCATGATGACATTTCAGAATTAAAAGATTAATGATTGACAGAATGAGGACTTTATGACAGCAAACATAGGAAAAGGCTAAAATAAAAAAGGTACAAAGCAAACGTATTATAAAAGCCTCCAAATGTCTGCCATATGGGTTGTCTTAGATAACTTTTTTTTATATTCTTTATTGGAGCATAAAGAAGTCCATATACCCATACCACCTCGATTACATTTAAAAGGGTCAAAATGCTAAAAGAATCCACAACAAAAAATCTGTATCGCTGATCCATCTCCGTGTGAAAAATGTCTGCACAGTGTGAATGAGATTTGTCAAATCCCATCCACTTACCTGCTACTCTATTCTTCTACAGATTTCACCTGCACAAATACAAAGCTTTTCCATTTGGAGTAGAAGTACATAGGCCAGATTTGTTGCAAAATGTTGTGTGCCTGTTTTAGGTGACCCTTACGGGGGCTAACAGAAAATCGATACCTGCTGCAAAAAAAAAAAAAAAATTATTATACAGAAATTCCTGCAATAAATCTGCTGTTTTCCAAATGATTATTTTTAAAGGTAAAAGGGTGTTCTCACTTTCAGCAACTAAGTAGTAGATCGGGGAGCAATGTTGGAAACCCCCCCAAAAAATAACGAAGCAGTAGTGCGGTAGTGCGTTTTAATCATAGACATTATGGGGGAGATTTATCAAAACCTGTCCATAGGAAAAGTTGCCCAGTTGCCCAATCAGATCGCTTCTTTAATTTTTAACAAGGCCTCTGCAAACTTAAAAAAATAAGCAATCTGATTGGTTGCTATGGGCAACTTTTCCTCTGGACAGATTTTGATAAATCTCCCCCTATAAGTCTATGGGGCAGCGAGATAGAGATCGCTGAGAACCAGGGAGTAAATCTCGCTACCACACCAATTTAAAAGAATTTTATGCTTTTTTTAACTACTTTGAGCCAGATGAAGAGCTGCCAAAGCATACTGGGTCCTCTTTCTAGCAGATCTAGACATACATCTACCAACATCTTCTACTGATCATGGTTGGATTTGATAGGAAAAGCAATTGTCTCAATCAGGAAATTATTAGTATTATTATTTATTTTTATAGCACCATTTGTTCCAAGGTGCTGTACATATGATAAGGGGTCAAAATACATATCATTACACAAATATAGGTAAAATGAATGTGAAACAGTAAGTGACTCATATAGGGGAAGAGAGGGCTCACAATCCACAAGTGTCGCTCTATGGCTAATAGTTCTAATGCTGGAATCCATGGCAACAAAATAATAAAAAACAATAAAACAGTTTTCATTTATATAGCGAGCCTGGCACAGTGCTGACAGCCAAAAAGGAAAATCCTTCTGGCAGCTGTCATGTTATTTCCCATCACAAGTTGCCATCCTTTCTTTAAATAAATAAATAAATAAATAAATAAATAATGTGTAAATAAAAAAAAAAAAATTCTTTAAAATTGTGAATTTTATCTACACAACATGCTCTGATTTCAATGGGATCTTTTCAGCTAACACTTCCAATCAATAAGAGATCATCCCCAAAAGATCTTTTGACCAGGTCTACACTAAAATTCTGCTGTGGATCTTACCGCAAGTCTGCTGCAAAATCCATATAAGGCCATGTTTACACGGCAGACAAGGGCCCTCATTTACTAAGAGTGGAGTGTAGGTTTCTTTGTGGGTTTTAATTCTCTACAATGTATTTTCCACGGTATTTACTAAGGTTTCCCTACATTTTGCTTTTTTTTTTTTTAACACATGCTCTGATCTGTAGGGTTTTCCTCAGCTCAAATCCACCACATTTTATGTGGAAACCTTAGTAAATATGTTGGGTTTTTGTGAAAATGTCGGGAACATGCCCCTTTTCAGACACCACGCCCCCCTTTCCCAGCAGCCACACCCCTAAGTTTTCTTAGCAAAATGGAGAGTTAGTCAGGGTTTTTTCAATTCTGGCGCACAATCTGACGCAGACAGTATTTCTGGCGCACAACCCGACAAAACATGTCGGGTTTGCAATAGTAAATGAGAGACAATGTGTGGATTGTCCACCCGTTGTTCTTTCTCTCCCTCTTCCAGCACACAACACATGCTCCCTCCCTGTGTTCTGTCTTGCTTTCTCTGTTACTAGAGACAGATTTTCCCTGCCAACAGCCAGTGGAAAGCAGATTGCAGGTAAGCGAGGAACCTAGTAGCCAAAACTTTAGAGCTGTTTTTCTGGGCTGAGGAATCATTTTTTGGTAAATGAAGGGATTTACAGAACTGTAAGGAATCAAAATAGAGGGAGATAGTTTGAAACGACAACAACCATTTAAAAGGGGTTATGCACTTTAGAAAAATGTATCCCTTATCTACAGGATAGAGGATAGGTGTCTGCAGCAATTCCATCCCCAGTGGATCCAGCCTTACAGCTCTGCAGTCTATGGGCAACTGGGCAGGCTTTCATGAAACACCCAGACACTGCATTGTTACCCACACTGAATTGCAGCTAGAGATGAATGAATCAACCTGCTGATTCCAGAATTGAATTGCCACCTGCACACAGGGAAAATCCAATGCCAATTTTGTGATGGACTTTTGGCACATCAAATTGATTTTCTCATCTCTGATTAAATTTTCTTTTTTTAATAAAGAGTGTAACATATGAGACAACTTTGACCCTTAGATTGGATGTAATGTAATATAATACAGAGCTTGGTGCATACACAATTTCACGTTCCAGAAAGTTGGCACCATTTTGGTGTATATTTCATTACTGCTGCAGTCGTCTATCCAGGTTGGTAATTACTGGGGAGATTACACTGTCCGCAATGAGGAACGTCAGTGAATGTGCTAGACTAATGTGTAAAGATCAACATGATAGCCCGTCATAAAGAGAACATCTGTTACTAAATCCTGGCTTGTTTACCATGTATTCTGGTTATTTCCTGAGCCCACAGTAAAAGGAATGCTGACGCACATTCTCCAGTGATCACATCCAGGTATACAATGGGCCCAAACAAACCAGAGGAGTAAATGATGGTCTGTAAACTTTTTTTTTTTGTTGGAGGGGGGTGCACATTAATGAATTCTAGTAGAGAAATGCATATTGAAATGCTATGGCAAGTGTCAAGAGACCATCAATTCTTGTGCTCAGTTGCCAGCGTGCCAATATTCCAGGTGCTGAAGGGCCAATGTTCAAAATATCCAAGCATTAGTTCATATAGTTAAGTCAGCTTTATCTTTTTCCACTGCATATATATTCGCAACTTCAATTCTGATTATATATTTTCATTTATTCTTTTGTACATTATTATGGGTGAAGCACCCTTGGCTGAGCTGCCCTTAACAGCATTTAGAGTTATGCTTTACATCCAGCTCCTGGACATGGACAACAATAGACTAAAAGTGTCTCTTTCATATGAATAGGAAAGGGTATATACTGTACACATTCATATGTACACCTATTCATATGAAAGAGACATTTTTAGTCTATTGTAGTCCATGTCCATAAGCTGGCAGTAAAGCATAACTCTAATGTGGAATTCCTATCGCCCGACACGAAGTTCCGGGTGCCGGTCAGGTGAATTTTTCGGGGTTGATCCACTATAGAGGTAGCCGGCTTATCTCTGCTTCCCTGGTGTCTGTGGCTCTGTAATTGATAGAGGCTGGCTGGACTAGGCTTTGTCAATGGATCGCAGAGCACAAAGATCAATGGAGTTCAATAGAACTCTATTGATCTGTATAAGGAATCTAATGATTCCTCCTAAAAGTCTAATAAAATGTAAAAAAAAATAAAATAAAATAAAGTTTTAATAAAAGTTTAAAAGACACACATTAACACCTTTCATGTTAAAGGTTCAAATCACCCCCTTTTCCTATATAAAAACACACATAATAAAAATAAACATTATATAGTATCACTGCGTGCATAATTGTACGAACTATTAAAATATAACATTATGTATCCCATACGGTAAATGACGTAAATGTAAAAAAAAATACCAAACCTCAGAATTGCAATTCTAACTGTCTAACTGCTCAATGATGATGTCACGTCCCGGGAGCTGTGCATGATGGGAGAATATCCCCATAGGAACTGCACAGCTCCCGGGACGTGAGTCATCAGAGAGCATTTAGACAGAAAACAACAACTCAACTTCAGAAGCTAATAACTATTGGAACGATTAAGATTTTTTAATAGAAGTAATTTACAAATCTGTTTAACTTTCCGGAGCCAGTTGATATATAAAAAAAAGTTTTGGCCTGGAATACCCCTTTAATTCTTTTGGCCGAAACCGCTAAGAAATTCATTCCTGTCTATGGAGACTGAGGTTTTTTCCAATCGGTCCTAGTGCTGAAATGTTCTGCTGGCCCCTGCTACAGATAGAATCTCCACTTTTGGAATATCTTTGGGCAGAGATTCTGTAATGTGATTGAGCCCTAATCGTGTCTGTGATGAGGAGAATACTGCTGAGAAGTGATCTGTACAGAACAGGAAGTCTCAGCTTAGTTTTAGGCCTAGTGGCCAGAATGGAGACTGCAAGGTTGCAGGAATATTTTATGATATAGATCAGTGTTTCCCAACCAGCGTGCCTCTAGCTGTTGGAAAACTACAACTGCCGGCATGCTGGGAGTTGTAGTTTTTCAACAACTGGAGGCAAACTGGTTGGGAAACATTGATATAGATAGTAAAATTGAAAAATTTGAAAAAAAAAAAAACAACAACAACCATAAAACTTGATTTAGGGGAGGGTAACACATATCGCATCTGCAGCCTATTTCACGCTGCAAGTGTGCGATCCAGCCTTTAAACCTTACTGCACAGAAAGCCAAGCACCAGGCTGGTACTCCTTTCCAAGTACCAGAAACGGTGCTCTCCATAGTGACGACATAAGAAAAGGTTTTCTTGAAATCTCACATGGTGCCAAAACCCACAGAATGTTTACTATATTCAAGACATTTGATACTTGTATTATAGGTTGTGCCATGCTACCAATAAGACTAGACAAGCCTTTGTAAACATACATTTCAGCAGTAAGTAAACAGTGCTTGGCTTTCCTCCACAATGCCCACCTGTACATACTTGCTGCAGTGTCCCTGCTCCCCGCTAATCCTTCCCTTAATCTTCTAAGAAAGCTACTCTTTGTCAGCCTCAAAACTGCATCTCAAGTGTGTGGTATAAATCAGTGAAGTTCTCGTCAGCGGAAAGTAAAATATTACGCTTGAAGGGCAGGTAACAATACTTTCCCCTGGCGCTGGTCAATGCTTCATTGTTTGCTCCTTTCAACGCTCAGATGAAGTTCAGCTTCCAAAAACTCAGCCAAAAAAATGTTCTCAGGCAAAAGTACAATATAACAGTCAGAGGTCGCCCTGTTTCTTGTGTCTCCTCAAGAGCTACACTTGAGCATGTGATGGTCTCATGGCCTCCATTGGGAAGACCCGCAGACCTCACCCCAGAGGAATCTTCTTCAGATTTGTCATCAAAGAACAAGTTTATTTAAAAAACAAACAACATGGAGATTTGCTGCGTTATTCATGGTATTTCTATGAGCCAGAATGGAGAGTTGCTCTCTACAGGTGGCTCTCAGTCTAGTGGACTTGATCTGTATATACACTACTCAAAAAAATTAAGGGAACACTTAAAGGGGTTATCCAGGGGAATTTTTATATATATATATATATATATATATATATATATATATATCTCTCATCTGGCTCCGGAAAGTTAAACAGATTTGTAAATTACTTCTATTAAAAAATCTCAATCCCTTCAGTACTTATGAGCTTCTGAAGTTAAGGTTGTTCTTTTCTCCTACGGCCTCCTCCACGTCGAGCAGACCAGAGCAGGAGATGACCGATAATACTGATCTGTTCTATGTCCTATACATAGAACAGATCAGTATTAGCAATCATGGTATTGCTATGAATAGTCCCCTATGGGGACTATTCAAGTGTAAAAAAAAATAAAAAAAAATGTAAAAGTAAAAAAAAAAAGTGAAAAATCCCCTCCCCCAATAAAAAAGTAAAACGTCCGTTTTTTTCAATTTTACCCCCAAAAAGCGTAAAAATTTTTTTTTATACACATATTTGGTATCACCGCGTGCGGAAATGTCCGAACTATTAAAATAAAATGTTAATGATCCCGTACGGTTAACGGCGTGAATGAAAAAAAAATAAATAATAAGTCCAAAATTCCTACTTTTTTAAAGCATTTTATTTAAAAAAAAATTATAAAAAATTTATTAAAAGTTTTTTATATGCAAATGTGGTATAAAAAAAAAGTACAGATCATGGCGCAAAAAATGAGCCCCCATACCGCCACTTATACAGAAAAATAAAAAAGTTAGAGGTCATCAAAATAAAGGGATTATAAACGTACTAATTTGGTTAAAAAGTTTGTGTTTTTTTTTAAGCGCAACAATAATATAAAAGTATGTAATAATGGGTATCATTTTAATCGTATTGACCCTCAGAAAAAAGAACATGTCATTTTTACCATAAATTGTACGGCGTGAAAACGAAACCTTCCAAAATTAGCAAAATTGCGTTTTTCGTTTTAATTTCCCCACAAAAATAGTGTTTTTTGGTTGCGCCATACATTTTATGATATAATGTGTTATGTCATTACAAAGGACAACTGGTCGCGCAAAAAACAAGCCCTCATACTAGTCTGTGGATGAAAATATAAAAGAGTTATGATTTTTAGAAGGCAAGGAGGAAAAAATGAAAACGTAAAAATTAAATTGTCTGAGTCCTTAAGGCCAAAATGGGCTGAGTCCTTAAGGGGTTAAACAACATAATGTAACTCCAAGTCAATCACACTTCTGTGAAATCACACCTGTCCACTAAGGAAGCAACACCGATTGACAATCAATTTCACATGCTGTTGTGCAAATGGAACAGACAACAGGTGGAAATTATAGGCAATTAGAAAGACACGCCCAATAAAGAAGCGGTTCTGCAGGTGGTGACCACAGACCACTTCTCAGTTCCTATGCTTCCTGGCTGATGTTTTGGTAACTTTTGAATGCTGCCGGTGCTTTCACTCTAGTGGTAGCATCAGACAGAGTCTACAACCCACACAAGTGGCTCGGGTAGTGGAGCTCATAAAGGATGGCACATCAATGTGAGCTGTGGCAAGAAGGTTTGCTGTGTCTGTCAGCATAGTGTCCAGAGAATGGAGGCACTACCAGGAGACAGGCCATCAGGAGACGTGGAGGAGGCCGTAGGAGGGCAACAAACCCAGCAGCAGGACCGCTACCTCCGCCTATGTGCAGGGAGGAGCACTGCCAGAGCCCTGCAAAATTACCTCCAGCAGGCCACAAATGTGCATGTGTCCACTCAAACGGTCAGAAACAGACTCCATGAGGGTGGTATGAGGGCCTGACATGCACAGGTGGGGGTTGTGCTTACAGATCAACACCGAGCAGAGAACACCAAGATTGGCAAATTTGCCACTGGCGCCCTGTGTTCTTCACAGATGAAAGCAGGTTCACACTGAGTACATGACAGACGTGACAAAGTCTGGAGATGCCGTGGAGAACGTTCTGATACCTGCAACATCCTCCAGCATGACTGGTTTTGGTGGTGGGTCAGTAATAGTGTGAGGTGGCATTTCTTTGGGGGGGGAACCCACAGCCCTCCATGTGCTTGCCAGAGGTAGTCTGACAGCTACTAGGTACCGAGATCCTCAGACCCCTTTTGAGACCGTATGCTTGTGCGGTTGGCCCTGAGTTCCTCCTAATGCAAGAAAATGCTAGACCTCATGTGGCTGAAGTGTGTCAGCAGTTCCTGCAAGAGGAAGGCATTGATGCTATGGACTGGCCCACCCGTTCCCCAGACCTGAATCTGACATCTGGGACATCATGTCTCGCTCCATCCACCACAGACTGTCCAGGAGTTGGCGGATGCTTTAGTCCAGGTCTGGAAGGACATCCCTCAGGAGACCATCTGCCACCTCATCAGGAGCATGCCCATGCGTTGTAGGGAGGTCATACGGGCATGTGGAGGCCACACACACACTACTAAGCCTCATTTGACTTGTTTTAAAGGACATTACATCAAAGTTGGATCAGCCTGTAGTGAGGTTTTCCACTTTGATTTTGAGTGTGACTCCATATCCAGACCTCCATGGGTTGATAAATTTGATTTCCATTGATAATTTGTGTGTGATTTTGTTGTCAGCGCATTCAACTATGTAAAGACAAAATTATTTCATACGATTAGTTCATTCATTCAGATCTAGGATGTGTTATCTTAGTGTTCCCTTTATTTTTTTGAACAGTGTAGATTGGATGGCCATTCATCCTGAATGACTGCAATGTAATAGACAAGGTTTTAAACAGGAAAATCAGCCTTTTTTTTTAGGGAGTACCAGGTGCAGGGTGTCTGTAATCTGAGGTTGGTGTGTCATGTAACAGACAAGGTTTTATCCAGTAATATCAGCCTTGTTTGGGGGGGTACCAGGTGCTTATTGTCTGCAATAAAAGAGGGTGGGGTGTCATGCATTTGACGTGTACAAAAACTGATTTTACATATTTTTTGCTGCAGACCCATTGAAGTCAATGGCCCTTATTTACTACTAAGAGTGGAGGTTTATTTGTGGGTTTTAAATTCCCTCCAATTTATTTTCCACGGTATTTACTAAGGTTTCCCTACATTTTCCACTTTCCCTACACTTCACTTTTTTTTTTTTTTTTTATTTTATTTTTTTTTTACACATGCTCTGATCTGTCTGGTTTTCCTCAGCTCAAATCCACCACATTTTATGTGGAAACCTTTGTAAATATGTTGGGTTTTTGTGAAAATGTCGGGAACACGCCCCTTTTCTGAGACCACGCCCCCTTTCCCCCGACAGTCACGCCCCTTTTCCGGGTTTTCTTACCAAAACGGAGAGTTAGTCAGGGTTTTTTTCAATTCTGGTGCAAATTTTGGCGCAAAATCTGGCACAGACATGTCGGGTTTGCAATAGTAAATGAGGGCCATTGAGTAGCAAAATCCACTGCAGATTTCCCACTTGCAAAATCAGCAACAGATTATGTATATGTGAACTTACCCAGAAACTGTGGAGACATGGCACAAATTTGTGCATGGATACTTCTATTTACTGACAGCAAGCAAATATCTTAAAAATGGTGCGTATACTAAAAAGTTGCAGAAAGTTTCGGTAAACAATTATCAGTCTTTGGTTACATAAAACCGGAAGCTCCAATGAATATGAGCAGTGAGAAAACTTTTTACAATGACATCCCTCTGAACAGCAGGTGATGATCTCATCATTTCATTAGATCTAATTTAATCACAAGGCAATTCTCACCGCGGATGAATCATACGGTCTCACAAGTCACTGGGCTATGCTCATGAAATCCTAACAACCTTATCGGCTATGATGGAGACGCTCCTCATCTAAGCAGCACAAGTCACCTTGATACTTTCTATAAGTCCTTGAAATTATCCTTTTGGCTTTACAGTAATTGAATTATTCCATGAGAAGAACAGAAAAAAAATCTCCTAATGACAACACAATGAATACACAAATTAAAGAAACTCAAAAGGGGGTATTTATCATTGTGTGTGTCCATCAAGTTCTTTTTACTTTAATTTGCCTGGGTGTACGTCATGTGTACTTTCCTCAAATTTATCAAAAAAGGTGCACGTTCACTACTTGCTATATTCTTTTGGGCTGGGCTCAACCCTAGGGCCTTGGGCCCAGTTATGTGGAGACGCTGCGGCCTTTCGTTAGTTATAGGACCTATAGGGTCCTAAGGCTTCTTAAGTGTCCATTTGTTTTATTATTTTGCATTTATTTGTTGATTTGTACTTTTTATACTTCTGAATAAATTTAGACTTGGACATAAAAAAAAGTCTACGTTCTTTATAAATAGCTAAATAATGTTTATCGAAATAAGCTGGTGAGAGCTGTGGGAGATGGCGCAAACATTTTGCAACAGTTATAAGGAGTTGCGTTTGATAAAACATCACTGCAAAAAACAACCATGGTACACTATATTCAAGTTGCTTTTTTAAAGAGTCTAAAAAAAATTTAAAAAAAAGTCAAAAAAAAATGTACGCAATTTGCACAAATCACCCATTGTGCAAACATTTTTAACAAAAAAAACTTTCACTGCATCCATACACTACATATGTAAAAAGCTGAATCTATACACTTAAAGGGGTATTCCAGGCAAAAACTTTTTTTTAGATATCAACTGGCTCCAGAAAGTTAAACAGATTTGTAAATTACTTACTTCTTCTTAATTCTTCCAATAGTTATTAGCTTCTGCAATTTTCTGTCTAACTGCTCAATGATGATGTCACGTCCCGGGAGCTGTGCATGATGGGAGAATATCCCCATAGGAGCTGGACAGCTCCCGGGACGTGAGTCATCAGAAAGCAGCAACTCAGCTTCAGAAGCTAATAACTATTGGAAGGATTAAGATTTTTTAATAGAAGTAATTTACAAATCTGTTTAACTTTCTAGAGCCAGTTGATATATAAAAAAAAGTTTTTGCCTGGAATACCCCTTTAAGCCAAGCAAAGACAAAAGGGACACAGCGATCACAGCAAGTGCTTCTGTTCTTTCCTACTGGTTAATGGGGGTCTCAGCAGCTGGACCCCAATGATCACAATTTCTGATGTGTCACTATGGCATGTCAGAAGTTGTCAGAAAGTTTCGGTACTAATATCATCTTCATTTCAAACTGAACCAGCAGGTTCCTATCATAACCTGAGACAAGAAAACTTCCAAATACCAGCAAGTATCAAGAGGAAACCGGACAAAAACTGTATATATAAAAACACACAAATAGCATATGAATGATCGTGACATTATGAACTGTTGTTGAGCAACTGGTGCCAGAAAGTCAAACAGATTTGTAAATTATTTCTATTACAAAATCTTAATCCTTCCAGTACTTATCAGCTGCTGTATGATCCACAGGAAGTTCTTTTCTTTTTTAATTTCCTTTCTGCCTGAACACAGTGTTCTCAGTGTTTATTTTAGGAACTGTCCAGAGTAGGAGCAAATCTCCATAGAAAACCTATCCTGCTCTGGACAGTCCCTGACATGGACAGAGGTGTCAGCAGAGAGCACTGTGTTCAGGCAGAATGGAAATTCAAAAAAGAAAAGAACTTCCTGTGGATCATAACAGCAGCTGATAAGTACTGGAAGGATTAAGATTTTTTAATAGAAGTAATTTACAAATCTGTTTAACTTTCTGGCACCACTTGATTTATAAAAAAAATGTTTTTCTAGTGGAGTACCCCTTTAACTGATACAAAACCATTCATTCAGTATTTAACCTGTGCTGTAAAAGGACAATGATGATTATAAATCACAATGACTTGTGATTGTAACAACTGTCTAAAAGAAAAAAAGAATTAAAAATAACAGACGTTTTAATTTAACAAATGCTGGAAAAAAGTCCCCTATTTTTATAGACTGTCCAGGAATATCTGCACATATTATACCACACTTTTGTATCCTACAAACAAAGGATTTACTAGTAGAAAATAGAAATGAGCGAACTTACAGTAAATTCGATTCGTCACGAACTTCTCGGTTCGGCGGTTGCTGACTTATCCTGCATAAATTAGTTCAGCTTTCAGGTGCTCCGGTGGGCTGGAAAAGGTGGATACAGTCCTAGGAAAGAGTCTCCTAGACCTGTATCCACCTTTTCCAGCCCACGGGAGCACCTGAAAGCTGAACTAATTTATGCAGGATAAGCCATCAACTGCCGAGCCGAGAAGTTCGTGACAAATCAAATTTACTGTAAGTTCGCTCATCTCTAGTAGAAAACATTAAATTATTCAAGTCTAAAGCCATACTGCGGGCACACCACGGCATGCAGTGGAATTGCTTTTTGAAGGTATCCTGACATATGCCAAAAATGAAAGACCGAAACATAGATTTTCCATAGACATCAATGCATCAGTAAAAGTTTGAATTTTGCTAATAAATTTCTATATGACATTTTCTAGATGCAGCAAAGTGCCACGGAAGAGGCTAAGCTGCAATACCAGGCACAGCCCATGGACAAGAATGGTGCTATTTCTGGAATAAAGCAGCCATGGTTTTCTCATCTCAAATTACCTCTTGTGAAAAAAAAGAACAGCACTCTAAAAAGCTGGCAGGCACAGATGACATCCCTGACATCTTAAAGGACCGTTACTGCTTCAAACACTTGCTCCACTTCGTGCCATTTGGACCCCCTCCTTTCACTGCTTTTGTCAGCAAGAAGATATGTGTAACCTTTCATGTACATCCCTAAGTTCCTGAAAATACAAAAATTGCAAATCCATTCCATCTGGTTGCATTGATACTGGAAGACCTGAAAAGTCACTTTGGGGGAGATTTATCAAAACCTGTGCAGAGGAAAACTTGCCGGTTGTCCATAGCATCAGATCACTTCTTTCATTTTTAGGAAGGCCTGTGAAAAATTAAAGAAGGAATCTTATTTGGTTGCTATGGGCAACTTTTCCTCTGCACAGGTTTTGATAAATTTCCCCCTTTATGTTGTCTATGGTGCGTTCACACGCTATTACTAGCAGCGGGTTGCCCGCTGCGGGAAACCTGCTGAGAGGTATACAGTACTACCATTGACTTGAATGGGTGCACAGACAGTCCGTAATAGTGTCAGATTTGTGGACTGTCCGCGGACCCATTTAAATCAATGGTAGCTTAACTCGCAGCAGGAAACTCGCTGCTAGCTACTAGCGTGTGACTGCACCCTTAGCACAACATTTTTCCCTAGTACGGATACTATAAACAGCACAGTTATTTTCGAGCGGTATCTGTGATGTCAGAACGTCAATTTCTCATAAAGGGATTTAGCAAATGAAAATGTTGCAGAGAAAAAAAAAAGTTCCTACTCTCCCTTTGGTCAAATAGCTCTGAATTCAAATTTGGACAAATTTTTCACCACAGGAATATCTGCCCCAAATTCTTCCTTTCTTACATGCAGATTTTGCTATGAATTTGTCCATGGTGTAAAGCGGAGCCATGTGTGAATCCACCTTAAGACAAACCTTTCATATGAAGAGAAAATTGATTTATTCCATGACCTGTACCAGTCCAATCCATGAATATTGCATGACCAATTCAATAATCTCAATTGTGTATAAACTGACAGTAGTGCTGGAGTTATTGACAAGAGAAGTATGTCCTTGGTGTAAAGGACGGAGAATCTACAAGACGACTCCCTTATAGTCATCATCCTCAGATTGTAAACTCTGGCGAGCAGAACCATATTGTTTGGATTGCTGATTAGTTTTTTTTTACACTTTAAAAGGGGTATTCTAGGATTTTTTTTATTTGACTATGCTACAGGGGTTGTAAAGTTAGTGTAGTTCATACTATTTTGATTTTCACCTCAATATTTATTTTTAACAGCATATAAAATGACTGTTGTCTCAGATTTTTCCCAGGTTGCATTGCAGCCTAGACCTGATGACAGGGAGCCTGTCTGCTTCACTGGGTGGAGGAATGGCATGTGAGAGAGAGATAAATCTGCAACTAATACAACAGCTGTAGGAACCCTGATTGAAAACCACATGTCTTTGGATGCAGCTCATTTATTTTTCAATGGGTGGGATGGCTGATGTGTGGGAGGGAGGAAAATGGAATTATGGGATTTGTAGGCAAAAAAAGAAAACAAACAGGAAATACCAGTTCACAAAAAGCTAGTCACAGTGTTATGGTAATCTCACAACATAGCCATTTAGCCCTAAGACCAGCGCAGATCCTTCCTAAGCATGTCCATTACTGCCTGCCAGGTACATACTAAAATCACCTTATGGTGGAGAACCCCTTTAATGTCCAGCTTCCTAAAGTGTGTCCCTGCAGTTGCTGTAAAACTATTCCCAAGGCATGCTAGGAGATGTCATTTTGCAACATTAACGAGGTAGTCCAGGAACCTTAACATTTCAGACACTTATCCCCTAAGAGTCTGATCGGGGGTGGGGGATCTCCTATGGTCTCCATTTTCCTGGATGAGCACAAGTGATGGGCCGTCCAGCCATTCATCAGCTAACATGTAACATCACTGTGGCTGGTGATCGGTTGAGCTGTCGTCACTTACGCTTGTCCAAGAATGTTTGGGCCGGAGCGCACTGAGGACGAGTAGACTGGGCCCATAGTCTGTGTTTTCAGCCCACTTCTGCTTTTGGCTAAAAACATTGATCAAAATACTAGGTGTGCACCCAGCCTTTTTTTGATTTTTGCAAGGCAGAAAAACAATATAAAACTTTAGAGGTCAAATTTTTTTTTTCTTGCCTGTAAAGGCTGGGTTTGCACAGTGTAAAAATTACTTAATTTCACACTGGCCTTTTGGCCATAATCGGAAAAAAAAGATGAAAAATCGCACATAAACACCACACAATTTTACAAAGTGTGAGCCCATCCTAATACAGATCTTTTTTAGCCTCAAAGTCCAAAAAAGCTAAGCAGGAGCTATGTGAAGCTAGTCCAACCTGTAATTTGGAGTCTCCTTCACCTACAAGATGATACATTCATAACAAATCACCCAAAATTCCCTTTCATAAGTTAAATTGTTTTCCAAGTCTGATTTGGAAAATGTTACCCCCTAAATTTTATACATCCTTTGAGAACTCTTCAATAAAAATGATTAAAACTTATTCTGCATGAAATGCTTTACAGCTGACTGTTTTTATTTAGTGTATTGTCTAATAAAAGCGTTTGCCATTTTATGGACACCATGGGGGACATTTATCATTGTTGCTTTGGTAAGTGAGTTCTGTAGGTTTTTAGTTTTGCTTATGTATGTCATACTATCACAGGGGGGTTGATAAATTTGGCTTACATAAGCAAAAAACAATAAATCCCTTTTGAATACCATTTTTTTAGCACACAAGCATAAAACAATAAAATGACTTCAGAACACCAATCCGCAGCTTTGAAATTTTTTTTTTTATATATATATATGTGTTTGTTACATTTTCTTTGTACTAACTCATTATTTTATTTTTTTTTTTTAACTTTTCATTTCAGATCCGTGTATCCTGTGGATTACTTTAGATTTGGAGGACTACGGTGACCAGTGTTTTTTTTTTTTTTTGTTTAAGGTTAATAAAATGGCTTTTGGGGGGAGTGTTTTTTTGGAATAACATTTTTTTTAAACAAGTTGTGTTTTTTATTTTTTATTTACTTTACAGGCTTAGTAGTGGTCCATTACTAAGCTGGGGCTTAGTGTTTGCCACAAAAACAGCTAGCGCTAACAACCAATTATTACCCCGGTACCCACCGCCCCAGGGGTGCTGGGAAGAGCCAGTACCAACAGGCCCGGAGCATCAAAAATGCCGCTCCTTGGCGTATGCAGTAACAGGCTGGCGATATTTTGGCTGGGGAGGGCCTGTAACAATGGTCCTTGCCCAAGCCTGGTAACGTCAGGCTGTTGCTGCTTGGTTGCTATATGGCTGAGAATAAAAATAGGGGGAACCTTATGCTTTTTTTTTTTTTTTTTGCATAAATAATTAAATATAAAAATAAATAAAGAAAGAAATAAATAAAGAAATAGGGTTCCCCTATTTTTATTTTCAGCCAAATATCAACCAAGCAGCAACAGCCTGACGTTACCTGGGTGGGCGAGGACCATTGTTACTGGCCCTCCCCAACCTAAACAAAGCCAGCCTGTTACCGCCTAGGCACAGGAGCACCATTTTTGATGCTCCGGGCCTGTTGCTCTTCCCGGCACCCCTGGGTACCGGGGTAATAATTGGGGGTTAGCGCTAGCTGTAATTGGGGCTAACGCTAAGCTCTGGCGTTAGCCCCAATTAGGTTAATGCATTTATTGTCACCCGACCGCGCATCTCCCGTGCCCTTAAAGTTAAGACATGCTGGGAGTTGTAGTCTGTCACCTACCCCCCCCCCCCCCCCCCCCCCCCCGCTGCATGACTACAACCCCCGGCATTCCCTTATAGTAAGGGCATGCTGGGAGTTGTAAAAGTGCGGCAGGGGGCAAGCTTGTCACCTGCCCCACAACTACAACTCCCAGCATGGCCTTACAGTAAGGGCTTGCTGGGCATTGTAGTTGTGCAGCAGAGAGCAGGTGACAAGCTTGTCATCCGCACCCGCCGCACAACTACAACTCCCAGCATGTCATTACTGTAAGGACACGCTGGGAGTTGTAGCCGTGCAAGCCAGGGAAGCGGGCGCTAATGCGCTCCGCTCCCTGGCCGGCTATAATCACAAAATCACTGTAATTTCATATTTCCCGCCGGGTCCCGTAACACGGGACCCGGCGGGAAATTTGCAATGACAGTAAACTCTGCGGTGCTGTAGCAAAGGGAGCCCGGGCTGACATAACACTGCAGCCGCCCGGGACTCCCGCAGCCTGGCCGGGAGACATGCAGGAGCCATCCCTGCCAGCCCTCAGCGTGTACCGCAGTACTGAGGGATGGCAGGGACAGTTCCTGCACATCTCCCAGCCTGTCTGCAGGAGTCCCGGGCGGCCAGAGTGATGCCACCCTGGGCTCCTTTTAACATATAAAGGAGCCATGCAGTTTTTGTCCCTACTGTCAGATGAAATTTCCTGCCGGTTCCATGATTGGCTGCTCGGTCCCCGGTGCATTGCCATAGAATGAGATTTGCCATAGAATGAGATGGTCCGCCTCCATCACATCCTATTGGCTCACTCTTGTCACGTGACATATTTAAACGTCACTCATCGATGCGCACAGTAGTGTCAGTTTGGCTATCACAGGGAGAGGATCTCCTCTCTCTGTGATAGCTGAAGCTGTACGGAGCTCTCATGGCCTCTGTGGCCCGACAGAAGTTCACACATGTACGCAGCTCATACGGCTGCCTCATATACACTTACAGTATTATGACATGTCCTGTTGATCCACAGCGCTATCGGGATCCCTATGCCCGATGGCGCTGTCATCAGTGTGCGTCCCCGCGAGCGCCCCACGCCCGCAGCTCTACTCCCGTCCCCCGCAGCTCTACTCCTCGTCCCCCGCATCTCTACTCCCCGTCCCCCGCATCTCTACTTCCCGTCCCCCCGCATCTCTACTCCCCGTCCCCCGCATCTCTACTCCCCGTCCCCCGCATCTCTACTCCCCGTCCTACGCAGCTCTACTCCCCGTCCCCCCGCATCTCTACTCCCCGTCCCACGCAGCTCTACTCCCCGTCCTACGCAGCTCTACTCCCCGTCCCCTGTGAACGCTCAGGGAGCGATCCACAGCGCTATGGGGATTCCTACGCCCGGTGGCGCTGGTCATCAGTGTGCGTCCCCGCGAGCGCCCCCCCGCTCGCAGCTCTACTCCCCGTCCTCCGCCCCCCGCAGCTCTACTCCTCGTCCCGTTAACGCTCAGGGAGCGGGGAACAGAAAGTAGAGCATCGGGCGCAGGTAAAGTAGTACTGCGCATGCGCAGCACTACGCGAATAACTTTACCTGCGCCCGATGCTCTACTTTCTGTTCCCCGCTCCCTGAGCGTTAACGGACGGGGAGTAGAGCTGCGGGGGGGCGGAGGACGGGGAGTAGAGCTGCGGGCGTGGGGCACTCGCGGGGATGCACACTGATGACAGCGCCATCGGCCATCGGATCCCGATAGCGCTGTGGATCAACAGTAAATGTATATGAGGCAGCCGTATGAGCTGCGTACATGTGTGAACTTCTGTCAGGCCACAGAGGCCATGATAGCTCCGTACAGCTTCAGCTATCACAGAGAGAGGAGATCCTCTCCCTGTGATAGCCAAACTGACACTACTGTGCGCATCGATGCGTGACGTTTAAATATGTCACGTGACACGAGAGAGCCAATAGGATGTGATGGAGGCGGACCATCTCATTCTATGGCAAATCTCATTCCACGGCAATGCACCGGCCAATCACTGGACCCAGCAGGGAATGTGAAATTACATTAGGGACTCCCAAAACTCTGCGGCACCAAGGTATGTTAAAGGAGCCTGGGCTGGCATCACTTTGCAGCTGTCCGGGCTCCATCTGATTCTATCCCCACCACCCTCACTAAATGACAGAGGCACTGATTTACATCCCCCCCTTGTCTACTATCCGCCTGCGCCGCACATCTCCTGTCCGATGCAAGACTACAACTCCCAGCATGTCCTCACTGTAATGCTAGGAGTTGTAGTCTTGCAACAGGTAGCAGACAGATGGGAGATGTGCGGCGTGGGCAGGTGGGTGGGAGACAAGGTGGGGATGTAAATCAGTGTGATCCGTGATCAGGTAGTCAGAAAAGCAGAAACATAAGCAAGGTTCAAGCTGGTGTAGATTCCTGGAGCTTTTAATCAGATGCGCCAAGACCTGCGACAGTCGCAGTTGATAAATCAGGGTGCACTGGAAAGAAAGAAGTGAAAAAAACGTTTACGTGAGCAAGATGTCAAGGTGAGCGGTGGGATGTAAAGAAAGAAAAAAAGTCGCAAATAAGCGGAGTTGCACCAAAGTTGCACCAAAGTTGCGCCAAAATATACAGGAAAATAAGCTCTACAAACTTTCATAAATCTGGTCTCATATATCTGTGAAATGACGCAGTTATAGCTCAGCGAGCACGTCCAGGCGCGTGCCTGTTATCTAACAACTCCGACTGACCTTCAGGACACTAAGCACCTGATGTAAACTCAAAGGAACTTTCATTGTCAGTCACTTTCACTATTGTTTTCACTACACACAGCAAAAGCATCCAGTGCAATGGGTAAAGTCATCATACCACCCCAAGAACAATAAGCTCCTTCATGCTAAACATGAGGAAACTGTGCTGTGCATATCAAAGAGGCAGCTTCTGGGGTTGTTGTGGGGAGCGATATTGGCTTCCCCACTAATATCAGGTTAGAAACATTGTCACAGGTCAGCAGTGTGTACACCAAAACATAACACTAAAAGCACCAAATCATATCATGAGCCATCCAAACCAGCCCCGTCCTCAGCTACAACACCTCATATTAACAAGTGTCTTGTGGTTTTTAAAAACGTATGATGATTCCTTCTCCTTCATATAAACAGAGGTCTATGGAGATTTTCCAGACAAGCAAACTTTTTTTTATTTCTGTCACTATAATATGATGCCCAGCAATGATCTCCAACATGTTTATCGCCAGATGTTGCATAGCACAATGGGAGTTTCAGCTTTGCAACAGCTGGGGTGTCACAGGTTGAAGACCGCTAAAGACCAGCATGTGGTGACCTCAGCGTATACATGTTAGGCTCCAAGTAAGCATTCCCATCCCAGGGATCAAGGGGGAGTGTTGCACATCATAGGCAGAATGAATGAACATGGCACAGGATAATATCCTTATCCCATCCCTGCAACACCTGCAAAGACACAAAGTAAAAAGACTCCAGCCGCAGCCATAACCCCCAAAATCAGCACTCATGGGACCAATCTTCAATATAACGTATAGTGCAATCAAGTCAGAACACAATCAATTTTTGCAAGTGTAGTAAACATTGAAGACCCCTCAAATACTGTAGTCTGGCAACTGTCGGGGATAGGAGGGAGGGTCTTTGACAAGGAAAGTGTGAACCCAGACCATGCATATGCCAACCTTGCTGTGGCCCCAATTTGCAGTGTGGAGGTTCACAGTAGTCCGTACAACTTGCACCCATTATCCGATATTTTAAAATGGTGAGTTATATTATTTAATTAATTATGAACAGTGTTAACTGAGAAGCATCAACCTGGCATGTGTATGGTTTTATGTACATGCCAAAACAGTAGGTAACCATAAAAGTAGTATTCTACAGGAGGGGCAAAAGCTGTATTGTACCTGGGTCTATGGGGCCCAAAATCACCCTCCTGCCACCCAAGAAAGCAGTAAGGGCTCATTCACACTTAAAGGACAACTGCAGCGCAATATACACTTATATAAGTGTTTGATTGCGGGGGGTTCGACCGCTGGGACCCCCCCCCAGATCTCCCTAACGGGGTGCCGCCATTAGCGCTCATAGTAAGGTTTCACACAGGGCCTAGATTTTTCAAGTGACACCTACACCTTCGTCTTACTGTAACAAGATTTTAAAGGCCCCGCTGTACTGTATGAAGATTGTTTTCAATGGGGAGATATAGGTCAGCATTGAATGAATATATTAGTACATCTGGAGGGTGCGGAATAGGATGTGATTATATGTGACAGGATCTGCAGCATATAAAGAAATATAGTAAGGGATTTTCAAGGAAGGCATGTATACAATGAGCAGATTCAGAGGGATTATAAATGCTGTGTAAGAGGAGATGGAGGAGGATGGAGGAGCCCTGGAAGGAGCTGCAGGGATGTCTCAAGCACAAGAATAGCAAATATAAGGGGAGACACAGGCCACAATGAGTGGGCTGCACGGACATCAATAGATGTATAATATACAGGGCAGTGTGGAGGACAAGGCTGCAAAGGTGCTGCATATATAAGAGCAGATATATGGAGCATCTAGAGGAAGCGGAGAGGAACACAGCGATCATACAGGGGGAGAAGGGAACACAGCGATCATACAGGGGGAGAAGGGAACACAGCGATCATACAGGGGGAGAAGGGAACACAGCGATCATACAGGAGGGAGCAGGGAACACAGCGATCATACAGGAGGGAGCAGGGAACACAGCGATCATACAGGAGGGAGCAGGGAACACAGCGATCATACAGGAGGGAGCAGGGAACACAGCGATCATACAGGAGGGAGCAGGGAACACAGCGATCATACAGGAGGGAGCAGGGAACACAGCGGTCATACAGGAGGGAGCAGGGAACACAGCGGTCATACAGGAGGGAGCAGGGAACACAGCGGTCATACAGGAGGGAGCAGGGAACACAGCGGTCATACAGGAGGGAGCAGGGAACACAGCGATCATACAGGAGGGAGCAGGGAACACAGCGATCATACAGGGGGAGAAGGGAACACAGCGATCATACAGGGGGAGAGGGGAACACAGCGATCATACAGGTGGAGAGGGGAACACAGCGATCATACAGGAGGGAGCAGGGAACACAGCGATCATACAGGTGGAGAGGGGAACACAGCGATCATACAGGAGGGAGCAGGGAACACAGCGATCATACAGGAGGGAGCAGGGAACACAGCGATCATACAGGAGGGAACAGGGAACACAGCGATCATACAGGAGGGAGCAGGGAACACAGCGATCATACAGGAGGGAGCAGGGAACACAGCGATCATACAGGAGGGAGCAGGGAACACAGCGATCATACAGGAGAGAGCAGGGAACACAGCGATCATACAGGAGGGAGCAGGGAACACAGCGATCATACAGGAGGGAGCAGGGAACACAGCGATCATACAGGAGGGAGCAGGGAACACAGCGATCATACAGGAGGGAGCAGGGAACACAGCGATCATACAGGAGGGAGCAGGGAACACAGCGATCATACAGGAGGGAGCAGGGAACACAGCGATCATACAGGAGGGAGCAGGGAACACAGCGATCATACAGGAGGGAGCAGGGAACACAGCGATCATACAGGAGGGAGCAGGGAACACAGCGATCATACAGGAGGGAGCAGGGAACACAGCGATCATACAGGAGGGAGCAGGGAACACAGCGATCATACAGGAGGGAGCAGGGAACACAGAAATCATACAGGAGGGAGCAGGGAACACAGCGATCATACAGGAGGGAGAAGGGAACACAGCGATCATACAGGAGGGAGCAGGGAACACAGCGATCATACAGGAGGGAGCAGGGAACACAGAAATCATACAGGGGGAGAAGGGAACACAGCGATCATACAGGAGGGAGCAGGGAACACAGCGATCATACAGGGGGAGCAGGGAACACAGCGATCATACAGGAGGGAGCAGTATATATGGGAGAGTAAATCTAGGGGGTAAACAAGCTTATTTATGGATATAGGGTGGGTATATTTATAAAGGGTATAGGTGGTAAGTAATATCAATGATTTAAGAATATAGGGGGAGATTTATCAAAACCTGTGTGGAGGAAAAGTTGCCCATAGCAACCAATCAGATCACATATTTTTCAGAGGTCTTTTCAAAAATGAATACAGCGATCTGATTGGTTGCTATGGATAACTGCACCATCATTCCTCTATACAGGTTTTGCTAAATCTCCCCAATAGATTGTAATTTGGGGGTGTATATAAATATATCAGAGGAGGGGTTGTGGTTTAGCTAGAAAAATTACATGAATATATCATGTATGGAAGTAATTTCCAAATTGTTGACCTCCAGATTATGCAAAACTACAACCCCCAACATGCCCGGACAGCCAACGGCTGTCCGGGCATGCTGGGGGTTGTAGTTTTGTAAACATCTGTAGGTTGACAATTTAGAGATCACTGGTTTATAGGGTGTATATATCAAATATATATTGAGGGGTTACATACATGTATATTATGAACCATATACGGGATGTAACAGATAAAAGGTGTATATATGTTAGATGAAGGGTGTGTGTGTGTATATGTCTATCATAGACAGGGGTGCATATATACATATAAATACACAGAGGGCTGAGGGGTATGTTTTCCATAAAATGAGGGGTATAAAAATGACATGAATATCATATATGGGGTGTATATATGGTAGATGAGGGAAATATGTGAGATTTATGAGGTGAATGTTACAGGGTTAATCCATACAAATGACATATCTGTAGAATATGCATAAAATTTGGGGTGAACATATGATTTATGAGGTAAATACCTGTGTCTCAGCCATAGAAATTACATTAATGTATAATATATGGGGTGTATGTATGATTTATTGGGTAAATATTCGGGGCTCAGCCATAGAAATTACATTAATGTATAATATATGGGGTGTATGTATGATTTCTGAGGTAAATATTCTGGCCTCAGCCATAAAAATGACATTAATGTACAATATATCGGGTGTATATATGATTATGAGGTAAATATTTGGGGCTTAGACATAGAAATAGCATTAGTGTATAATATATGGGGTGTATATATGATTTATGAGGTAAATATTTGGGTAATAGCCATAGATATTGCATCAATGTATAATATATGGGGAATATATATGATTTATGAGGTAAATATTTGGGGCTCAGCCATAGCTATTACATCAATGTATAATATATGGGGTGTATATATGATTTATGAGGTAAATATTTGGGGCTCAGCCATAGATATTACAGAAATGTATAATATATGGGGTGTATATATAATTTATGAGGTAAATATTTGGGGCTCAGACATATAAATGGCAATTATGTTTAATATATGGGGTGTATATGATTTATGAGGTAAATATTTGGGGCTCAGCCATAGATATTACATCAATGTATAATATATGGGGTTTATATATGATTTATGAGGTAAATATTTGGGGCTCAGCCATAGATAGTACATCAATGTATAATATATGGGGTTCATATATGATTTATGAGGTAAATATTTGGGGCTCAGCCATAGATATTACATCAATGTATAATATATGGGGTGTATATATAATTTATGAGGTAAATATTTGGGGCTCAGCCATAGATGTTACAGAAATGTATAATATATGGGGTGTATATATAATTTATGAGGTAAATATTTGGGGCTCAGCCATAGATATTACATCAATGTATAATATATGGGGTTTATATATGATTTATGAGGTAAATATTTGGGGCTCAGCCATAGAAATGACATTAATGTTTAATATATGGGGTGTATATATAATTTATGAGGTAAATATTTGGGGCAAGGCCATAGACATGGCATGTCTGTATCATATATGGGGTGTATATATGTTAGATAAGGGGTATATACAATTTATGAGGTAAATGTTTAGGTATATGAGGCTCAGACGTGTCCAGGTGCTGTAGGTGGTGTCTGCCCATCACAGGAGCGGTGTCTGCATAATGTATAGGGTGACCGTATATTATGGGGTACATGTGGCAGGGTCTGTGGGGGCTCCGGGGTGACACTCACCTGTCACTGGGCTCCGCTCGGCCTCTCCCCCTTCCGACATTTAATTCTCCACCAGGAACATGGCAGTTCCGACACATTGAGCCAGACTTCAGGAAGCGTCAGGTGCAGCGAGGAGCGACGGCCGGGCCGACCAATCAGCGGCCGCCTTCTAAGAGCACAACAGACGGCCGACCAATCAGAGGCGGCGGGAGCCGGGATATGCAGATGCGGTGAGGAGCAGTGCGCAGGTGCTCTCTCAGGAGGATGGGGCGCTTGTTGTCTGCAGTCAGGGAGCCCCCAGACATGAGGAGGGGAGCCTCAATATACAGGAGCAGATATGAGGAGAGGAGCCTCCATATACAGGAGCAGATATGAGGAGGGGAGCCTCCATATACAGGAGCAGATATGAGGAGGGGAGCCTCCATATACAGGAGCAGATATGAGGAGGGGAGCCTCCATATACAGGAGCAGATATGAGGAGGGGAGCCTCAATATACAGGAGCAGATATGAGGAGGGGAGCCTCAATATACAGGAGCAGATATGAGGAGAGGAGCCTCCATATACAGGAGCAGATATGAGGAGAGGAGCCTCCATATACAGGAGCAGATATGAGGAGAGGAGCCTCCATATAAAGGAGGAGATATGAGGAGGGGAGCCTCCATATACAGGAGCAGATATGAGGAGAGGAGCCTCCATATACAGGAGCAGATATGAGGAGAGGAGCCTCCATATACAGGAGCAGATATGAGGAGGGGAGCCTCCATATACAGGAGCAGATATGAGGAGAGGGAGCCCCCTGTATAACAGACATGAGGAGGGGAGCCTCTATATACAGGAGCAGATATGAGGAGGGGAGCTTCTATATACAGGAGCAGATATGAGGAGAGGAGCCTCTATATACAGGAGCAGATATGAGGAGAGGAGCCTCCATATACAGGAGCAGATATGAGGAGAGGAGCCTCTATATACAGGAGCAGATATGAGGAGGGGAGCCTCCATATACAGGAGCAGATATGAGGAGGAGAGCCTCCATATACAGGAGCAGATATGAGGAGAGGAGCCTCCATATACAGGAGCAGATATGAGGAGGGGGGCCTCCATATACAGGAGCAGATATGAGGAGGGGAGCCTCCATATACAGGAGCAGATATGAGGAGAGGAGCCTCCATATACAGGAGCAGATATGAGGAGGGGAGCTTCTATATACAGGAGCAGATATGAGGAGGGGGAGCCCCCTGTATAACAGACATGAGGAGGGGAGCCTCCATATACAGGAGCAGATATGAGGAGAAGAGCTTCTATATACAGGAGCAGATATGAGGAGGGGGAGCCCCCTGTATAACAGATATGAGGAGGAGAGACTCCATATAAAGGAGCAGATATGAGGAGAAGAGCTTCTATATACAGGAGCAGATATGAGGAGGGGGAGCCTCCATATACAGGAGCAGATATGAGGAGGGGGAGCCCCCTGTATAACAGACATGAGGAGGGGAGCCTCCATATAAAGGAGCAGATATGAGGAGAGGGAGCCCCCTAGACATGAGGAGGGGAGCCTCCATATACAGGAGCAGATATGAGGAGGGGAGCCTCCATATACAGGAGCAGATATGAGGAGGGGAGCCTCCATATACAGGAGCAGATATGAGGAGAGGGAGCCCCCTGTATAACAGACATGAGGAGGGGAGCCTCTATATACAGGAGCAGATATGAGGAGAGGAGCCTCTATATACAGGAGCAGATATGAGGAGAGGAGCCTCTATATACAGGAGCAGATATGAGGAGAGGAGCCTCTCTATACAGGAGCAGATATGAGGAGTGGAGCCTCCATATACAGGAGCAGATATGAGGAGGAGAGCCTCCATATACAGGAGCAGATATGAGGAGAGGAGCCTCCATATACAGGAGCAGATATGAGGAGAGCCTCCATATACAGGAGCAGATATGAGGAGAGCCTCCATATACAGGAGCAGATATGAGGAGAGGAGCCTCTATATACAGGAGCAGATATGAGGAGAGGAGCCTCCATATACAGGAGTAGATATGAGGAGAGGAGCCTCTATATACAGGAGCAGATATGAGGGAGCCATGAGGAGGGGAGCCTCCATATACAGGAGCAGATATGAGGAGAGGAGCCTCTATATACAGGAGCAGATATGAGGAGAGGAGCCTCTATATACAGGAGCAGATATGAGGAGAGGAGCCTCCATATACAGGAGCAGATATGAGGAGAGGAGCCTCTATATACAGGAGTAGATATGAGGAGAGGAGCCTCTATATACAGGAGCAGATATGAGGAGAGGAGCCTCCATATACAGGAGCAGATATGAGGAGGAGAGCCTCCATATACAGGAGCAGATATGAGGAGAGGAGCCTCTATATACAGGAGCAGATATGAGGAGAGGAGCCTCTATATACAGGAGCAGATATGAGGGAGCCATGAGGAGGGGAGCCTCCATATACAGGAGCAGATATGAGGGAGCCATGAGGAGAGGAGCCTCCATATACAGGAGCAGAAATGAGAAGAGGAGCCTCCATATACAGGAGCAGATATGAGGAGAGGAGCCTCTATATACAGGAGCAGATATGAGGAGGGGGAGCCCCCTGTATAACAGATATGAGGAGGAGAGCCTCCATATACAGGAGTAGATATGAGGAGGGGGAGCCCCCCAGACATGAGGAGGGGAGCCTCCATATACAGGAGCAGATATGAGGAGGGGAGCCTCCATATACAGGAGCAGATATGAGGAGGGGAGCCTCCATATACAGGAGCAGATATGAGGAGGGGAGCCTCCATATACAGGAGCAGATATGAGGAGGGGAGCCCCCTGTACAGAAGCAGACATGGGGAGACAGGAGGGTAAGCCCACTGTACAGGAACAGATATGGGGAAGACATGAGGAGGGGGAGCCCCCTGTACAGGAGCACATATGGGAGAGACATGAAGACATGAGGGGGAGCCCCCTGTACAAGAGACATGAGGAGAGGAGGGAGTACCCCCCTATAAGAGACATGAGGAAGAAGAGCCCCCTATACAGGAACAGACATGGGGGAGACATGAGTAAGGGAGCCCCCTGTACAGGAGGAAACATGAAAGTGCGGTGGAATTGCGTGTCAGAGTGATTTCTTTGCCTAATTAGGAGGGGGCAGAAACTCATCTTAAACCGGGTCCGGTTGCGATCCATTTCAAGAGTTTAGCATTGGAGTTTTTTCTGCATTCCCCCCCCCCCCCACTTCACCAATAGAAGTCCTTGAGTCACATGAAAGAATCGCATGAATTTTCATGAAAAAAAAAAAAACGCCAAAGGAAAAAAAAACAAGACCAACTATTCTTGACAAAAAACACCACAAAAACTGTATCTTTGGAGGTCAAAATGATAGAGCAGGTTTTGTGGCATTTTTTTCAGGTAAAAAAAAAAAATGGAAACCTAGTTCTAGGGTAGGGTCACATGTGCCGTATTTTGCTGCTGTGTATTTTCTTACCCAATAAAGTAGGATGCATTAAGCGGTAGCAAAAATTACACTGCATCTGCAGCATATTTTAATAAGAGCGAGCTTCCTGCTGCAGTGTGACCGCTTGTGGCGGCAGATTTCCTGCTGTAGACGCAGGGCCTGCTGGTAAAAGATGTGCAGCAAGAAATCCACTGCTACGAGCGGACACACAGAGCAACCCAATCGCAGCAGGGAGCTCCCTCTTGTGACTGATGGTGGCGCATCTGCACCAGGAAATACGCTGCAGGTGCGCTCTATGTGATCCTACCCATAGGGTATGTTCACAGGGTGTAAAAGAAACTCCATAAGAAGCCCAAAAAAGGAGCACTGTTTCCTGCACCCATTTACTTCAAAGGGAAATTGCAAAAGCAGCTGAAAAAAGCAGCACAAAAAAAAAAAGACGTGTCACTCGTCACATCAGCGCTGGAGTTACCCTTTAAAGCCCTGCCTCAAAACAGAATATTGCGATGAAAAGGTTAATATACCAATATTATACAATGAGGTTGTGCAGCAGCTGTGGTTATTTCTAGTCCAGTCTTCAGCTGCCCATAGACATGCACATGATATGCACATACCCTTTTGAGTGTAACATACGAATAGCGGTCACCTGCGCTGAAAGGACGTCCAGAAGACGGGCGAAGCAGAGACAGTTCTGCTGACACAGGCGCTGGCGCTGACCCAGCTGGCCTGCAATGCAGTAGAGCATGAAGATTGTCATTTCCACACCTGTCCTCAGCCATTCAATGAATCCCCTTCTCTCTGCCATGGTGGCACTTGCTCCCCCGGTTGGACGATGGACGACATCACGCTCATGTGGAGCAAAGTATAGTGAGGGAATTCAGGTTTAAAGGAGTACTCCATAGGAAAATAAAATGTTCTTAAATTAGCTGGTGCCAGAAAGTTATACAGATTTGCAAATGACTTCTATATAAAAATCTTAAAGGGGTACTCCGGTGCTAACACATCTTATCCCCTATCCAAAGGATAGGGGATAAGATGCCTGATCGTGGGGATCCCGCCCCTGGGGACCCCCGTGATCTTGCACGCAGTACCCCGTTACAATCAGTCCCCGGAGCATATTCGCTCCGGGTCTGATTACTGGCGATCACGAGGCCGGAGCATTGTGACGTCACGCTCCGCCCCTCAATGCAAGCCTATGGGAGGGGGCGTGATGGCTGTCACGCCCCCTCCCATAGGCTTGCATTGAGGGGGCGGAGCTGTGATATCACACGGGGGCGGAGCCCTGATGACACAATGCTCCGGCCCCGTGATCGCCAGTAATCAGACCCGGAGCAAACATGCTCCGGGAACTGATTTTAACGGGGTGCTGCGTGCAAGATCACGGGGGTCCCCAGCGGCGGGACCCCGCGATCAGGCATCTTATCCTTTGGATAGGGGGATAAGATGTGTTAGCGCCGGAGTACCCCTTTAATCCTTCCAGTACTTATCAGCTGCTGTATGCTCCAGAGGAAGTTGTGTATTTTTTTCCATTATGACCACAGTGCTCTTTGCTGCCACCTCTGTCTGTGTCCGTTGTACCAATAAAAACTACAGATCACGGCGCAAAATATGAGCCCTCATACAGCCCTGTATACGGAAAAATAGGAAAGTTATAGGGGTAATTGTAAACATACTAATTTTGTTAAAATAAAAAGTTTGAATTAGTAGAATATATTGTTACTCACGTTTTGTACATGACATTATAAAAATGCAATATATCTATAAATATGCTGTTATATGGACCAAGAAATCTGGAAAATGTAACAGAACTAGTTTAGTCTCACAGGTTACAGCAGCGCACTCCAGGAAGTGACCAACGTGATCGCTGAGCCGTTCTATGCCCCTATGTGTAGACTGCGATGTGCAGCCAAGTAGAACACTTTTTAGAAATGTCTCATAAGGCTAGTGAGCTCCTTTATTTACAGTTGTAAATAGCTGCTCCTATACCTGAAAGTTAAAGGGGTACTCTGGAGGAAAACACATTTTTTCAAATAAACTGGTGCCAGATTTGTAAATTACTTCTATATAAAAATCTTAATCCTTCCAGTACTTATAAGCTGCTGTATACTGCAGAGACAGTTGTGTAATTCTTTCCAGTCTGACCACAGTGTTCTCTGCTGCCACCTCTGTCTGTGTCAGGAACTGTTCAGGGCAGAAGAGATTTGCTTTGGGGATTTGCTTCTGCTCTGGACAGTTCCTGACATGGACAGAGGTGTCAGCAGAGAGCACTGTAGTCAGACTGGAAAGAACTACGCAACTTTCTCTGGAGCATACAGCAGCTAAGTACTGGAAGGATTAGGATTTTAATATAGAAGTCATTAACAAATCTGTATAACTTTCTGGCACCGGTTGATTTGAAAACATGAGTTTTTCTCTACGGAGTACCCCTTTAATAAATAACATGGTTTTCAAATTTTGCACGTGAATAAATACAAAGAAGGTAGGGGGGAAGAGAGAGAGTGGGGTTTAGGCACGCCTATGAAGCCTGAGTGACCCTGTGACTGGATGGTAACTCCATACATTATAAAATGACTGTTGCAACTTCATGGATCCAGTGACAAGGGGAGAAACTAGTTAAAGGGGTACTCCCGTGAAAAACTTTTTTTTTTATCAACTGGTGCCAGAAAGTTAAACAGATTTGTAAATTACGTCTATTAAAAAATATTCATCCTTCCAGTACTTTTTAGAGGCTGTATACTACAGAGGAAATGCTTTTCTTTTTTTGTTTCTCTTCTGTGACGACCACAGTGCTCTCTGCTGACCTCTGCTTTCCATTTTAGGAACTGTCCAGAGCAGCATATGTTTGCTTTGGGGATTTTCTCCTGCTCTGGACAGTTCCTAAAATGGTCAGCAGAGAGCACTGTGGTTGTGACAGAAGAGAAATCCAAAAAGAAAAACATTTTCTCTGTAGTATACAGCCCCTAAAAGGTACTGGAAGGATTAATATTTTTTTTTATTTACAAATCTGTTTAACTTTCTGGCACCAGTTAATTAAAAAAAAAAAGTTTTCCATGGGAGTACCCCTTTAAGAACAGATTATAGTCAGCTTTGGACAAACCATTTTGATTACAGGGGTCCCATGACTATAAGATGGTCATCACAGTATTTCCCACGGCTGTGATCATCTGTAATCTGGGAAGGACCCTGGTTGTGAGTGTTATGTTTCATTACAGCGTCCCCACTGGGGAAATTAAGTATTACACATTGCCCAGTGATATCAATGGTCTATGTACTGCACATACTGCATATATGGGTCCCCCCAGATCAGTGGTAGTGTGGATTCATACCTACATACTGGAGCAGTGGTCCCCAAAATTTCGGGTTTTTTCATTGGAATAGAACAGGGAATCGGATCCTGGACTGTTGGTGGCCTTGATGACTGGGTTGGAGACCTATGTACTAGAGGAACATGGTGGACAAAATAGTGCAGCGTTTCCAAACCAGTGTGCCTCCAGCTGTTGCAAAACTACAACTCCCAGCATGCCCGGACAGCCAAAGGCTGTCCGGGCATGCTGGGAGTTGTAGTTTTACAACAGCTGGAGGCACACTGGTTTGGTAAACACTGGTATAGTAGATCACATGGTAAGTATGCAATGGGATCCAACACTTTATGTTCCATTGCTGAAGTTAACTTACATAAATGGCATTTTTCAGCTTGTATTGCTTTAAACTCACTGAATGAGATGTATTCAGATATTACAAGAATGTAACACGTGGCCTTAGATTTTCCTCAAAGATGAAAAATCACAAATATGTCTCCATTCCTTTAAAAAAAAAAGAGTTAAATGGGCACTGTCAGAATCAATAACTTTTTACCTGTTGTTAATGTTATATATATGCAAAACATTAACCTTTGTAATAGACTTCGTAATTTTTTTCCTCTCCTTTTTATAGAAATCATGGCTAATAAAGAAAACGCCACTAGGGTCTATCCAGAACATAATCCTGTCCGGCTGCAGCATCATTTTTGTCCCAGCTGAAGTGAGGGCGGGACTAGTACTCCTCTGTGCTCACTCCTGTCCTATCAGACTGCAGCATGAAAACAGAGAAGAAGGGGTTACAGGGCAGCCGGCAGTGATTGGATGAAGAGACACAGCACAGCAGCCTCAGGGAGGAAGTGAAGGCATGGTGAGTGAGGGCAGGCTCAGTGCTTACTTTGGACATGCCCCTTCCTGAGCAGTGGATGTCAGAATGAGTGAGCAGCAGAACAGAGGGATTTGTGAGCCAAATACAGAAGCTAGACACATAAAAAAGACAGTTTACTGGAGAATTAATGTTTTGCGCTCATATATTTATATAATGATCTTTTGCTTATTTAGATGGGTGTTCCATCTCATGACGTGATCTTATGATCGGTGGAGGTCTGAGATTCTGAAAAGGAAGGGGTAGCATTCCCCGATTTAGCATGGCGTCCCCATGTAAGTTTTCTCTGCTCAGCAATGACACATGTATAGCCATCTAATGATATATGTTGGTTACTGGCTGCAGCCATTACAACTCATAGAGGGGGTCCTCTCATCTGTGACCCCTTTGCCATTATTCCTGGATATTGTGGAGAAAGTGTACCTACCTTTATCGATAGGACCTGAGTGACTGTTTTGGTAACTTGCAACCATGTTATTCTGCTTGACTGCATAATCATGTTATACTTGTCCCCTGATGAATCCCAATATTGGCATATTAAATAACTGGGAAATGCGTCGGAACTTTGTGGATTGTCTTGAACTGAATAACAGGAATTTCTTCGGTGATCACTGGGGCAGTCTGGATGGGAGAATCGCTTTTATTTGCTTGACTCGATACCCTTTAATATTTTTTTGAATTTATCAGTTTGCCTGAATGATACTACACTGATTTATTTCGTGTTTTCGTGTCTTGTTGGTTTTCTGCCTTCTTTTTACTACAGCTTTTTCTTAAAGGGGTACTCCGGTGAAAAACTTTTTTTTTTTTTTTAAATCAACTGGTGCCAGAAAGTTAAACAGATTTGTAAATTACTTCTATTAAAAAATCTTAATCCTTCCTGTACTTATTAGCTGCTGAATACTACAGTGGAAATTATTTTCCATTTGAAACACAGGTCTGCTGACATCATGAGCACAGTGCTCTCTGCTGACATCTCTGTCCATTTTTAGGAACTGTCCAGTGTAAAAGGAAATCCCCATAGCAAACATATGCTGTTCTGGACAGTTCATAAAATGGACAGAGATGTCAGCAGAGAGCACTGTGCTCGTGATGTCAGCAGAGAGCTCTGTGTTTCAAAAAGAAAAGAATTTCCTCTGTAGTATTCAGCAGCTAAAAAGTACAGGAAGGATTAAGATTTTTTAATAGAAGTAATTTACAAATCTGTTTAACTTTCTGGCACTAGTTGATTTAAAAAAAAAAAAAAGTTTATCATTTTAACTTCTGTAATAGCTTCTATTGAGGTCTGTTGCTCTTATACACATCCGTAATTGCCTGTGATTGAAAAAGAAAGCCTCCGATGGGTTAATGGGAGCCTATAGCTACATTCATCATTTGCACCCAGGGCTTCGCAAACCTGAGTTAGGCTGGGTTCACACTACGTTTTTGCCGTACTGTTTTCAATCCGTTTTTCTAAAGAAAACCGTATGGCAAAAAAACAGATGGAACAGTATGGAAAAAAGTAAACCGTATACGTTTTTAAAAGTGCATACAGTTCCGTCAGTTTTTATATAAAAAAAAAAAAAAACATACGTTTTTGAAAATTTTGTCCACTTTTAATGGGAGGGGACTTTAGGATTCAAATGCGCATGTGCAAAGTAAAAACGTATACGTTTTTCCCGTATGGAACCATATACATGTGCGTTTCCCATTGACATCCATGTTAAAAAAAACGTATGCGGTTGCAGTACGGTTTTTAAACCGGAGACAAAAACGTGGTCAACCACGGTTTTGACTCCGGTTTAAAGACCATACTGCAACCGCGTACATTTTTTTTTAACATGGATGTCAATGGGAAACGCACATGTATACGGTTCCATACAGGAAACCGTATACGTTTTTTACTTTGCACCTGCGCATTTACATCCTAAAGTCCCCACCCAACGCCCCTCCTATTAAAAATGGACAAAATTATCAAAAACGTATGTTTTTGTTTTTTTTTATAAAAATGGACGGAACTGTATGCACGTTTAAAAACGCATACGGTTTACTTTTTCCCATACTGTTCCATCCGTTTTTTTTTTGCCATACAGTTTTCTTTAGAAAAATGGATTGAAAACAGTATGGCAAAAACGTGATGTGAACCCAGCCCAGAAGAGTGTGAACAAAGCCTAAACAAGCACCGAGGTCCCTATATTCTCAGGATTGAAGGGGCCCCAGAGGTCGAACCTTCCCAATCATAAAGTTGTGGTGTTTCCTAGTGATACAACTGGTTTTTGTGTGTACGGGTGGCAGATCTGGGTACCACCTGATGACTTGTATGTTTAATCACTGGGGGGTCCGACCGCTGGGACCCCCGTGATCTCCCGTATAGGGACCCGGCCTTGCGTGTGTCGTCGACACTCCCTCTTCATACAGCTCTATGGGAGGGGTGGGAATGTATGAACGTTGCATCTTCGACTATTCCATAGAGATATATGGAGAGGGGGGGGGGGGGTGTCGGCCGGAACGCCTTCTGCACGGGAGGGCCGCGGTAGAGCTGGGGCCCCGTACAGGATATTGCGGGGATTTCGGACCCCCACGATCAGACACTTATCCCCTATCCTGAGGATAGGGAATAAGTGTCTAACACTGCAGATCACCTTTAATCTTTTATTTATCATGTCTCCAAATGAAAACTGTGCGCAACATTTTGGGTAAACACTATCTTCTAGACTGATGTGCTCCGTGGTATTAATATAAAGTGTTCTCCAAACAGTTTGCCTCCAGCTGTTGCAAAACTACAACTCCCAGCATGCCCGGACAGCCAACACTGACATACCGGCTTTGTCAAGGACTTAAAATTTTAGCCTGTTATTTGGCATTTATAGAGAAGTTATTTATTTTAATAGTATAACCAGTAAGTGTTTTGGGGGGGGGGGGGGTCTTTAGTTTAGGGCTGTTCCTGCAGGGGGGGATCCCCAAAAGCAGTGGTCTCCAAGCTGCGGACCTCCAGATGTTGCAAAACTACAACTCCCAGCATGCCCGGACAGCCTTTGGCTGTCCGGGCATGCTGGGAGTTGTAGTTTTGCAACATCTGGAGGTCCACAGGTTGGAGACCACAGCCCTAATGGGTTGTTTGTAATGCTTGTGTAAATGCGCTCAGACATATGCACCATATTTAAGCTCTTCTCTAGTTGATTTCACGTTCTGTAGATAACATGCACTGTACAGACATTGCAGTCATTACCGCACCAGATTTTCCAATTACTGAATGAATTCAGCATTGTGCAAATCTTTTGATCATCCACTCGACATGAGGTTGGGATCCCAGTTATGAGACATATTGAGTCTTGGTTGCTTCGCTATTTGATTGACTGCTGCCCTCTAGTGTATAAATTGGTAATAAGCAGCAATAATCTATGTAGGGACACTATACTATACATCAGGCATAGGAAACCTTCGCCACTGCAGATGCTTTGAACTACATCTCCCACGATGCTTTGGCAGTATTTTGGCTGTAAGACCATCATGGGAGATATAGTCCAAAACATCTGCAGTGCTGAAGGTTAACTATGTCTGCTATACAGCTTCCTTTTCTGATTTTGCTTCTCTTCTTAGGTCTGCTTAAAGGGGTATTCCGGGAAAAAACTCTATCTATCTATCTATCTATCTATCTATCTATATATATATATATATATATATCTCAACTGGCTCCAGAAAGTTCAACAGATTTGTAAATTACTTCTATTAAAAAAATCTTAATCCTTTCAGTACTTATGAGCTTCTGAAGTGGAGTTGTTCTTTTCTGTCTAAGTGCTCTCTGATAACACGTGTCTCGGGAACCGCCCAGTTTAGAAGAAAATCCCCATAACAAACCTCTTCTAAACTGGGTGGTTCCCAAGACACGTGTTATCAGAGAGCACTTAGACAGAAAAGAGCAACTCCACTTCAGAAGCTCATAAGTACTGAAAGGATTAAGATTTTTTTAATAGAAGTAATTTACAAATCTGTTTAACTTTCTGGCACCAGTTGATTTAAAAAAAAAAAAAAAGTTTTTCACCGGAGTACCCCTTTAACTTCTGTAATAGCTTCTATTGAGCAGTCCCTTATGGGCAGTACCCTGACATCTTTTGATGTTCAGGCGAATGATCTAACTAGAAGCTTAATAGCCCGTGGCCATCCAAAAGGAGCCTTAGATACTGCCTATCAAAAAGCTAGGAAACAGAACAGAGAACAACTTATTCATAAAACCTGCAAAAAACCAGCTCAGAAAACCATTAACCACGAAAATTCCAGATTCTGTTTCACGTTTAAACACAGCCCTATGTCCAAAACTATAAAATATGCCATTGAAAAATCTGGTATCTTATCCAGAAAGATCCAGCTTTAATGGAGTATAGTAGCCAAAAACCGCTTATAGCTTATAAACGGGTGTCAAATTTGGGCGACCTTTTAACACACAGTAAATACTGTGACAATAAGAAAAACAAAAGCGAAAATTGGCTAAAGCGCTCCATTCCTAATGGTAATTATAGATGTGGAGGCTGTAAATGGTGCCCCCAAATTGTCACTAAACCAAGATATAATTTGGGAGGCACTGGGATACGTGTCAATGACTATACAGTGATCCCTCAACTTACAATGGCCTCAACATACAATAGTTTCAACATACAATGGTCTTTTCTGGACCATTGTAACTTGAAACCGGACTCAACATACAATGCTATGGAATCTGCGAAACGTGTCAATGGCTGGAAGAACCGACCAATCAGAATGGATATTTCACTGGTAAAGCCTGTGTATTCCTAAAGTGCATGCACTGACTAGTGTCTGGTAGCGCCCCCTACAGTACAGGGAGGTATTACATGTTCTGTACTCTTTACCTGTATTACTGAAGTGTATGCACTGACTGGTGTCTGGTAGCACCCCCTACAGTACAGGGAGGTATTACATATTATGTACTCTTTACCTGTATTACTGAAGTGCATGCACTGACTGATGTCTGGTAGTGCCCCCTACAGTACAGGGAGGTATTACATGTTCTGTACTTCTCTTTACCTGTATTACTGAAGTGTATGCACTGACTGGTGTCTGGTAGTGCCCCCTACAGTACAGGGAGGTATTACATGTTCTGTACTCTTTACCTGTACCAGGGTTACCTGCTCCTTTGGGCATCAGGTGAGGGCGGCTCCATTTTCCTTTTTTTTTTTTAGGACATTGCGTGTTCTGTACAGGACCCTGAAGAAGCTCCTGTCCTCTACATAGACCAGTGTTTCCCAAAGAAGCTGCCTCCAGCTGTTGCAAAACTACAACTCCCAGCATGTCCGGACAGCCTTTGGCTGTCCGGGCATGCTGGGAGTTGTAGTTTTGCAACAGCTGGAGGCACCCTGGTTGTAAAACACTGAAATAGACAGTGATTACATCTTCCAGCAGATCTTTATTACTTTTATATGTAAGGATTTGCTTTATCTCTATTAGATATCTACATATTTATCTTTAATCCTCACTTTTTCCTATTTTTGGATGACATTTTGGTGGCTTCAGAACCAATTACCAGGTTTCCATAGAGTTCTGGTCTCAACATACGATGGTTTCAACATACAATGGTCGTCCTGGAACCAATTAATATTGTAACTTGAGGGACCACTGTATGTGCTGCCGTACTAACTTTGTAGTCTATGCTTTGGGCAATTGTGGCCGATTTTATGTAGGTAGCACTACACGGCCAATGCACACCCGTTTTCGGGAGCATCTTTACTCACTGCGATCTTTAAAAGCATCGCCACGAGTCATTCAGCATATTAATGAAATGCATAAAGGGGACCCGTTATCTTTAAACTTCTTTTGGAATTGAGAAAATACCTATAGTAGAAGGCGTAGATAGAAAGAAAAAACTCTTGCAGACCGAAGCTATCTGGATACTACGCACCTCTGCCCAGGGGCCCCTGGGCATGAACGATAAGATAGACTTATCTGTCTGTTGTTTTAATCATGGTTTTAACGTCACATGATTGTTTTTGTCATCACCTGACCAGTGACGTGGATGTAGGTGAGTACTTTACCTGACCAGTGACGTGGATGTAGGTGAGTACTTTACCTGCCCCACATCATTGGAAGGTGTGGTCTGAAGAAGCCCGCATGCGCGGGTGAAACGGCTGTAACCTGTTTGCTGGCGGTGTCCTGCACTCCCTACCCCGCACGCTTTCCATAGCGTTTTTGTAACTGATGTCCGAATAAAGCGCCGTTTTGTACCGTCCTCGGAGTGGTGAGTGCATCCATCTTTCTCTCATTGTGGATATTGCAACGTGACTTGTGCTTTATTTGGGGTAGCACCACCACATTATGGACACTTAGTCACTATCCACATTGCGTCTGCCTGTAGGGAGGACACTTATTGGTGAACCCGGAGTATCCTGCGGTTGTGCCGAACGGACTCTGTCTCTACTGCATGAACGATGTAATTTACAAATCTGTTGAACTTTCTGGAGCTTGTTGATATATATATAAAAAAGTTTTTTCCTGGCTAACCCCTTTAAGTATACTGATTTAAAGGGGTACTCCGGTGAAAACCTTTTTTCTTTTAAATCAACTGGTGGCAGAAAAGTTAAACATATTTGTAAATTACTTCTATTAAAAAATCTTAATCCTTCCAGTACTTATTAGCTGCTGAATGCTACAGAGGAAATTCCTTTCTTTTTGGAACACTGATGACATCACGAGCACAGTTCTCCCTGCTGACAACTCTGTCCATTTTAGCGACCGTGCATAGCAGATGCATCCTAAGGGCTCGGTGGTTAGCACTGCTGCCTTGCACTGCTGGGGACTTGGGTTCAAATCCCACTAAGGACAACATTAAATAAAGCATTATTATTATTATAACAATGTCAGCAGAGAGAACTGTGCTCGTGATGTCATCAGAGAGCATTCCAAAAAGAAAAGAATTTCCTCTGTAGTATTCAGCAGCTAATAAGTACAGGAAGGAATAAGATTTTTTAATAGAAGTAATTTACAAATATGTTTAACTTTCTGCCACCAGTTGATTTAAAAGAAAAAAGGTTTTCACCGGAGTACCCCTTTAATAGCTATAGGCCAGAACCAAGACCCTGTTTTGATAAAATAAAGAAGCACTCCAGGAATTTTTATTTATTTATTTTGCTTAAATAGTGCGGCACAGGCTTTTATTAGACAATAATCTAGAGGTTCTTGTGTATGCCTTGTGATTACCTGTATTAGCTCATGTGGCAGGCATGGGTTAGACTCCATATTGGATGCAATTCTATTACTGAAATGACTTGATCATGCTGCCTACATTTTCTATGAATATTTTTCGGACAGAGGATGCAGAGTTTGATCACTGCACCTGGTCATCTGAATAGGCTGCTGGTGCTGGAGGTCACGCAGGTGAATTCATTAGAGACACAAAAATGGGTTGAGGCCTGTTCACATTATGTGCAGTTTTGATGCATTTTCTCATTCAAAGTTATTTGAACCATAATCACAATTAAGGTATTTTCTGAAGGCTTATGAAGTATTTAGGCTGTGTTTGGATGTTTTAATTTTACTGCATTGTGGCTGTTTCTGCAGAAACAAACACCATAAGCAATAAATGCAATGTGTAATCACAGCCTCAGGAGGTGTGAATTTCTACTTTATATCCTAATCTCATAGAAATAGCAGCAGCAGTATAGAGATGGAGTTAGAAGGGAGGTGTATAACTACAATATATCCTGATCCCATAGAGATAGCAGCAGTATACAGATAGAGCTGGAGGGGAGGTGTATAACTACAATATATCCTTATCCCATAGTGATAGCAGCAGTATACAGATAGAGCTGAAGGTGAGGTGTATAACTACTATATATCCTGATGCCATAGAGAGAGCAGCAGTATACAGATAGATCTGGAGGGGAGGTGTACAACTACTATATATCCTGATCCCATAGAGAAAGCAGCAGTATACAGATAGAATTTGAGGGAAAATATATAACTACTATATATCCTGATCAAATAGAGATAGCAGCAGCAGCAGTATACAGAGAGAGCTCGAGAGAAGGTGTATAACCACTAAATATCCTGATCCCATAGAGATAGCAGCAGTATATAGATAGAGCTGATGGAGAGGTGTTTAACTACTATATATCCTGATCCCACAGAGATAGCAGCAGCAGTATATAGATAGAGCTGGAGGGGAGGTGTACAGTCACGGCCGTAAATGTTGGAAAACCTGAAATTTTTCTAGAAAATGAAGTATTTCTCACAGGAAAGTATTGCAGTAACACATGTTTTGCTATACACATGTTTATTCCCTTTGTGTGTATTGGAATTAAACCAAAAAAGGGAGGAAAAAAAGCAAATTGGACATAATGTCACACCAAACTCCAAAAAATGGTCTGGACAAAATGTGGAAAAATAAGATTGTTTCAAGCATGTGATGCTCCTTTAAACTCACCTGGAGCAAGTAACAGGTGTGGGCAATATAAAAATCACACCTGAAAGCAGATAAAAAGGAGAGAAGTTCACTTAGTCTTTGCATTGTGTGTCTGTGTGTGCCACACTAAGCATGGACAACAGAAAGAGGAGAAGAGAACTGTCTGAGGACTTGAGAACCAAAATCGTGGAAAAATATCAACAATCTCAAGGTTACAAGTCCATCTCCAGAGATCTAGATTTGCCTTTGTCCACAGTGCGCAACATTATCAAGAAGTTTGCAACCCATGGCACTGTAGCTAATCTCCTTGGGTGTGGACGGAAGAGAAAAATTGCTGAATGGTCCGGATGGTGGATAAGCAGCCCCAAACAAGTTGCAAAGATATTCAAGCTGTCCTGCAGGCTCAGCGAGCATCAGTGTCAGCGCAAAATAACCTGGAGCAGTTTGCAAAGGAAGAGTGGTCCAATATTCCGGCTGAGAGGTGTAAGAAGCTTATTGATGGTTATAAGAAGCCACTGATTTCAGCTATTTTTTCCAAAGGGTGTGCAACCAAATATTAAGTTAAGGGTATCAATAATTTTGTCCAGACCATTTTTTGGAGTTTGGTGACATTATGTCCAATTAGCTTTTTTTCCCTTCCTTTTTTGGTTTAGTTCCAATACACACAAAGGGAATAAACATGTGTATAGCAAAAACATGTGTTACTGCAATCCTTTCCTGTGAGAAATACTTAATTTTCTTGAAAAATTTCAGGGGTGCCAACATTTACGGTCATGACTGTATAACTAATATATATCCTGATCCCATAGAGATAACAGCAGCAGTATACAAATCGAGCTGGAGGGGAGGTGTATAACTACGATATATATACTGATCCCTTAGAGATAACAGCAGCAGTATACAAATCGAGCTGGAGGGGAGGTGTATAACTACTATATATATATACTGATCCCATAGAGATACCAGAAGCAGTATGGTGGGAGGGTCTGGGAGTTTGCAGAAGAAATCTGATAGGTGATGTCTTCTGACTACGGCCTCTGACACATTAGGCCATGTAACCTTCTGTGGTCCAGGATGGAGGGTGATCACATGACCAAGTTACAATAATGAAACAGCTGTGCGGGAATGCTGCTGTACAATTTGTGGTAAATGTGCAAGATACGGGTAAAAACAGGAATATGGAACACAGGCTCATTGATCCCCCTGTAATCTTCCCTTTGCTTCTCTTAGGGAAACCCAAACTATAAACCAGGAGTCTCCAAACTGGACAAATCTTTGAAGGATGTGTGAATCCTTTGTTATTATCTGTATATTCCAATATATCAGGACCTGCCTGTATCACCAGAATGCCTCTTGCTTTGCAGGACTTGAAGTGACTATATAATACTTAGATGACATACAGTGTGGTACCTACATTTTTCCTGCCTTTTTTGTACCATAGAAAGAGCAAATCAAGAATAGATAAATGCTTCTCAACATTGTCCTTAGCCTTTAAAATGTAATCGAGCCCATGGAAGTCATACCATTGGGAAACACCCTGATATACGCATTGGTTTATATTCCCAAACTCCATAAATGTATAAAATAACCAGGTACATCATTATAACATTATATCTTACATATCTCCCTCCCACCCATACATACTTATAGATTATAAAAGGGAATTTCACTCTGTATTTGTACTTTACCAATAGCAATCACTGACCTCTATAACTGTACTGTCACTATAAGGATCATCCATGTGATCCTACAAAAGGCCTCAAGTATCTAGAAATTCTATCTTGGATACAAACATATACGGCTCCAAATCTACACCAAATTAAGGAAAACATATACCCATAACAGAAAATAAATCAAAAGATAAAATGTGCATTAAAGATAGTAACAATCCCATACACTTGAACATTTGAATATAAGTCCCAACAAGTTTCTCACCGGAAGGTGTCGGAATCATCAAGGGTGCACCTGGGTATCAGCCCTCCAGATATGGTTAGTCAATATAACATAAATCATAACCAGGGCATATAGGACCAAATTACATCCATCAATGTGCAAAATATAGACAAAAAAGACAATTTACCGCAACAAAGGATTTAAACCTAAATAAATAAAGAACAAGAAGGACATAGTGATAAATATAATGGCTCACAATGGAGCCACTCACTGTTCCCCATGGATGGCTGATGATATAGCAGGTGTACCCTGATGATCCCGGCACCTTCCGGTGAGAAACGCGTTGGGACTTATATTCAAATGTTCGGGATTGTTACTATCTTTGATGCACATTTATCTTTTGATTTATTTTCCGTTCTGGGCATATGTTTGCCTTAATTTGGTGTAGATTTGGAGCGGTATATCTTTGTATCCAAGATTGTATTTCTAGATACTTTTGTAGGATCACATGGATAGTCCCTATAGTGATAGTAGAGTTGTAAAGGTCAGTGATTGCTATTGATACACATATACTTTACCTTTTTATTGGTGTTTTCACGGGGGTTATTCATTTAATAGTTAGATGAAAAGTTATGTTTTAATACCATTGCTGCAGTGATATTTATTTTTGTTCTTGCATGGTATCTGGTGGCATCTTTTAAAAAATGTTTGATTTTCTGCGATTTTTGTATTTGTACTTTCCTCCAGTCCTCCTGCCTGCGCGGCGTTCTCTGTAGCAGTCAATGTAAATACTCTGGCAGGGCATGGAGGTACATATTAAACATAAGGGCTGCTCCCTGGCCCTGTTCCAGGGTATTTCAGGTTTTCTACCCTCTTTTGCATTAACCGCCATGTCTCAGGTGTCCTATATAGGCTCTAAGGTAAAGTAAACATCATTGTCATTTACTATCACAGAGATGGGATACACAAGGCTCTCATGCTTTCTATGCTATAAACACAGAGCAGTTTATACCAACATTAATAAGACCTAATGGTGACCAGGTTATCAAATATTCTGGATTATTGGTCAGACTTTAAATAGTATATAACATATCAGAGAAAAGAGCTAGAGAGCTCAGAATATTATTCCGATACAAAACCACACAATATTTCAGTTTATACCGGCATTAATAGGGCCTAATGGGGGCCATATTATTAAATATTCCGGATTATTGGAAATACTTTAAACAGTATATAACATATCAGAGAAAAGAGCTAGAGAGCTCAGAATATTATTCCAATACACAACCACACAATATTTCTTCTATTGGCTCTTGTCCGATGTAACGTAAAATATTGCAGTGTTTCCCAAATTGTGTGCCTCCAGCTGTTGCAAGACTACAACTCCTAGCATGCCCGGAAAGCCAACGGCTGTCCGGGCATGCTGGAAGTTGTAGTTTTGCAACAGCTGGAGGTCCACAGTTTGGAGACCACTTTCCTAGATGAACCCCAAACTCACACCCTATCCTTTGGGGGACCAAAACTACAAATCTCAGCATTCCCGGATAGCATTTTGGTTGCTCTATTGCACCTTTCCTGCTAGTATTAGCCTATAGTGATCTTATACAAAGGTCACCACGTGTTATATCCTAAACCTATATGCGTCCGTGCACAGGTTACCTGCGTGATAGCAATGTGCAGGATTATTGGAAGGTTTCATAACAGGCAGTGCTATACATTATACCATAGAGGGCGCTGTGCTACCAGTATTGATGCCAATGGAAGTGATGTTCCCTGTGCTTAGAAGAAAGAATCCTACTGAGATCACATTATAAAGTTAGATACATTCTCCCCTGACCACCATTCCCTAAAAGAGAGGGGTCCTAGTAAATGACCCCTAATACATGGATTAATCATTGGTGATTAAAGCACAGAATTAAACCTTAGGGTGCAAATATACATATCTGGCATACAGTATGACTGGTCACTTTCTTAGGTACGCCTGTTCAATTCCTTTTTAACACAAATAGCTAATCAGCCAATCATATGGCAGCAACTTAAAGAGGTACTCCGGTGGGAAAAAAAATGAATATCAGCTGGCTCCAGATTAGTAAATTACTTCCAATAAAAATGTTTTTAATCCTTCCAGTACTTATCAGCTTCTGCATGCTCCAGAGGAAGTTGTGTAGTTCTTTCCAGTCTGACCACAGTGCTCTCTGCTGCCACCTCTGTGTCAGGAACTCTCCAGAGCAGGAGAGCTCTGGACATTTCCTGACATGGACAGAGGTGTCAGCAAAAGCACTGTGGTCAGACTGGAAAGAACTACACAACTTCCTCTGGAGCATACAGCAGCTGATAAGTACTGTAAGGATTAAGATTTTAATATAGAATTAATTCACAAATCTGTTTAACTTTCTGGCACCAGTTGATTACAAAAAAAAAAAAAAAAAAAAAAGGTTTTCCATCGGAGTAGCCCTTTAACCTATTAAGGACTCAGCCCATTTTCACCTTAAAGGGGTACTACGCCCCTAGACATCTTATCCCCTATCCAACGGATAGGGGATAAGATGTCTGATCGCGGGGGTCCAGCTGCTGGTGACCACCGGGTGATCTCGGCTGCGACACCCCATTGTCATCACTGCACAAAGCAAACTCGCTCTGTGCGTAATGACGGGTGATACAGGGGCCGGAGCATCGGGATGTCACGGCTCCGCCCCTCCTGACTTCACTATGCTCTGGCCCCTCAATACAAGTCTATGGGAGGGGGCGTCATGCCCCCTCCCATAGACTTGTATTGAGGGGCCAGAGCATTGTGAAGTCACGAGGGCTCATTTTTTTGCGCTGTGATCTGTAGTTCTTATTGGTACCATTCTTGTTTTAATAGGACTTTTTGATCACTTTTTATACATTTTTTTATGGTATAAAAGTGACCAAAAATACGCTATTTTGGACATTGGAATTTTTTTTAAGTGTACGCCATTGATCGTGAAGTTTAATTAACGATATATTTTTATAGTTCAGACATTTACGCACACAGCAATACCACATAGGTTTATATTTATTTTTATTTACATTTTTTTTTATGAATGGGAAAAGGGGGGTGATTTGGACTTTTTTTTTACACTTTTTTTTTGCTATGTTAAAGCCCCCATATCTCATAGCATAGCGCTGATCAGTGTTCTCGGGGCTCTGCTGCTCCTGCCTGCTGGAAAGGCATGGAGCAGCAGATCGCCGATCAGACGACGGAGAGGAAGTTAGAGATCCTCCCGTCGTCCTCTCAGCTGATCGAGACATCGCGATTATGTTGCGATTGTCCCGATCAGTCCGTCTGAGCTGCCGGGACACTTTTAGTTTCATTATAGATGCCGCGATCAACTTTGATTGTAGCGTCTAAAGGGTTAATGCCAGGCATCGGCCCAATCGTCAGTGTCCAGCATTAGCCGTGGGTCCTGGCTGCCCTTAGCAAATAGGACCCACCGGGTTTAACCAGTTCTCTGCTGGTGAGAAAGGTTTAAACCCGGTAAACGAGACCAGGGCGTACAGGTAAGCCCTGCATCCTTAAAGACTCGGGGTACAGGACATACCGTTACGCCCTGTGTTAATGCATTTAGGCATGTAGACAACTTGACGTTCAAACTGAGCATCAGAATAGGGAAGAAAGGAGATTTATGTGACTTTGAACGTAACATGGTTGTTGGTGCCAGACGGGCCGGTCTGAGTATTTCACAGATTGCTGATCTTCTGGGATTTTCACATACAACTATCTCTAGGGTTTACAGAGAACGGTCCGAAAAAAGAGAGAATATCCAGTGAGAGACAGTTGTGTGGATGACAATGCAAGAAAATAACAGAATTGTAAAAGTAACTCAAATAACCACTGGTTACAACCTAGGTCTGCAGAATACCATCTTAACTGCACAGCACATCCAACCTTACAGCAGATGGGCTACAGCAGCAGAAGACCACACCAGGAGCCACTCCTGTCAGCTAAGAGCAGGAAACTGAGGCTACAATTCACACAGGCACCAAAACTGGACAATGGAAGATGGAAGAACGCTGTCTGGTCTGAGGAGTCTCTATTTCAGCTGTTACATTCGGATGGCAGGGTCAGAATTTGGTGTAAACAATATAAAAGCATGGATCCATCCTGTCATGTGTCAGCGGGTCAGGCTGGTGGTGTAATGGTGGGGGGGGGGGGACATTTTCTGGGCCCTTAGTTCCAAATGATCCTGTTAAAAACACTACTGCCTACCTGAGTATTGTTACTGACCAATGTCCGTCCCTTTATGATCACAGTGTCCCCTGTATCTTCAGATGACACTTCCAGCAGGATAATGCCCCATGTCAGATGACATCATCTAATACAGGACAATGAGGTCACATGACATCATCTCATACAGGACAATGAGGTCACATGACATCATCTCATACAGGACAATGAGGTCACATGACATCATCTAATACAGGACAATGAGGTCACATGACATCATCTCATACAGGACAATGAGGTCACTGGACTCCAATGGCCTCCACAGTCACCAGATCTCATCCAATAGATCACTGCTGCTGTGGAATGAGAAGGCGACAAATCTGCAGCAACTGTGTGGTCATCATGTCCATATGGAGGAACTGTGTGATGTCATCATGTCCATATGGAGGAACTGTGTGATGTCATCATGTCCATATGGAGGAACTGTGTGATGTCATCATGTCCATATGGAGTAACTGTGTGATGTCATCATGTCCATATGGAGGAACTGTGTGATGTCATCATGTCCATATGGAGGAACTGTGTGATGTCATCATGTCCATATGGAGGAACTGTGTGATGTCATCATGTCCATATGGAGGAACTGTATGATGTCATGTCCATATGGAAGAACTGTGTGATGTCATCATGTCCATTTGAAGTGAAATCTCTGAAATGTTTCCAGCACCTCGTAGAAACTACGTCACCAAGAATGAGGCCAAAAGGGGGTCCAGCCCGGTACTAGCAAGGTGTCCCTAATAAAATAACCCATCTGATTGAAACCTATGCTTAATCCCAATGTATTAACCAGACCCCTCTACCCGACTTCTAAGGCTGAATATAACAGTTGTCATTAAGAGGTAAAAGTGTATGAGCAGCTTTTGGAGCCTTGTAGAAACGTTTTTGCTCTTCTCCATCTTTTGCCCTAGTTAGCATATTTAATGTAGCGTAGACAACCTCCCCCAACAGGACTATGAGGTGCCGCAGTTTGGGATATAAGTGACACCTTATCATCTAGCTTCACCTGAAGCTTCATTCTGAATCAATCTGCCATAATATCTGCCCACAAACAATAAGTATTTTATTGTTGTAGGTTTTTTTGTGTAAGATTTCAGTAGCTGAAAGGAAAAAAATAATATTGTCTACTCTCCTGTCGCACCCAGCAGTCTCTATACCAGTGTTTCCAAACCAGGGTGCCCCCAGGTGTTGCAAAACTACAACTCCCAACATGCCTGGACAGCCAAAGGCTGTCCAGGCATGCTGGGAGTTGTAGTTTTGCAACATCTGGAGGCACCCTGGTTGGGAAACACTGCTCTATACTTTCTGTTCTAATGATCTATTGATGCATGCCCACTGAAGCTGTTACTCAGAGATAGCGGTGGTCACACTGTCAAGATGACGTCATTGAAAGGACCAGTAAACCAATAATGGATAAGGGACCAGGGAAGTATCACCATGGAGGCAGCAGATGACTGGAAAGGTTAAGTATACTATGGTGCTCCTATAGAAATGAACAGAGTGCCTGTTGTTGGGGACAAGTTCTAGAGATCGGGTTGGTTGGTCTGACCAGCAGTCGAACCTCCGTGATCACCTTTTTGGCTGGACTACCCCTTCAAAGTGGTTCTGCCACATCAAACTTACCTTTCTCCAATTGTTATTTTTTTCCCCTCTTTCCCAATTTGTTTTTCTTTTATTAAAGGAGTAGTCCAGTGCTGAAAAACTAAGGATAAGGGATAAGTTTCAGATCGCAAGGGGTCCGACCGCTGGGGTCCTCCTGTGATCTCCTGTACGGGGCCCTGACAGCCCGTGGGAGGGGGGCGTTTTGACCACCGCATGAAGCGGCCACTAACAAGTCCCCTCAATACAACTCTATGGCAAAGCCGGAGCGCTGCCTTTGGCAATCTCCGGCTCTGCCATAGGGCTGTATTGAGGGGGCATGTCGGCCGCCGCTTCGTGGGGTGGTCAACACCCGCTATCTGGCCAGCGAGGCGGGGCCCTGTACAGGAAATCGCAGGGGGGCCCCAGCGGTCGGACCCCCCGCGATCTGAAACTTATCCCCTATACTTAGTTTTTCAGCTCTGGACTACTCCTTTAAATAACTAACTTAACTGCACACTGCAGCAAAAGTTGTGACTTGAGGGAGCCTTAGAAAAATCCTGATACACTAAGGGAGTGTTCTTGTTTCGGAGAGTAGAACATGTTGCAGGACCTGAGAGGTCAGCCAATCAGTGGCCACAGCGGTGTGCAGGAATTGGCTGGGCTGGAAGGTCCTGCACAAGTGTTCATCTCAGAAGCAGGAAGAGAGGAAATTGGACGGGCCGGAGGGAACAGTAACGGGAGCTGCAGGGGATATGGGCTAGGTAAGTATAGTTTTTTTTTCCTGGTCCCAGCAGGATATGATTTTTTGAGCTATTTTCACACATGGTAACTTGATCACTTTTTTTTTTTTTTTTTTTAACCAAAACCAGGACAATGTCTAAAAACACGTAAAAACTGCAAACCTTCCCATAGTAACTTTTCTTTGTGCCGGTGCCATACTCTTGTTATTTCCTCTAATAAGTACTACACCAAAAATAAGAATTTGACTTTTTTGCAATCCCATGCACTCCTCCCCCTAGGATAACACATAATGCTGTTAAAGGGGTATTCCAGGATTTTTCGTTCTTTGATTGTGAGACAGGGACAGCAAAGTTAGTCTAGCATCTAATATACTTCACTTACCTGTTTTTGGCGGCTGGTACTGAATTTCTTGGTCTTTCTTTTACCCGGAAGTTCATTTTTTGCAGCCTACAAAATGGGCTGTGCGGCCCAAGACAAAACATTAGGTGTTGAAAGTCAGGTGGTAAAAGGGGGCTTGGCTTCTTAGTCTGTTGTGTGTGAAGCCGGCCCCCTGATGACGTTACCGACGCACATGTGGGTGCATTCATCATCACACAGATCCATAACTTGTGTGTCAGCTGATGTCAGGCAAGTCATGCGATCAAAGGGCTATGCTGCAATGTGTGGGAAATAAGTCACCTCCTGCCTGAAAACAAAGGACCCTGGGGATTGTTGTCTGAGGGAGGCCACATAAACAGGAAGTAGTCAGTACCCAAAAACAAACTGGCAGCGTGATGGTGGACACAGGACACGGCCATTTACCACAAACACAAGCACAGATCCTTGGTAAGCATGTCCATTACTGTATGACATTAAATTACTAATGTCACCTTATGTCGGATAACCCCTTTAACTATTATCATAACAATTGCATAGTGTGATAACTTAGACTTATATCACCAACCAGAACGTCAATATTGGCCCAAATGTGTGGGACCCTTTAATCTCTGCAGGTGAAACCTTATACGTAAAATTCTTTTGTTGGGAGGTTGGAGGCAGCAATACTGCACAAAGTGAGAGTTTTTACCGTCTTGTGGTTGTTTGCATGGTCCATTATACTCACAAAAGATCCTACGACTATTGGCCGTCCTCAGTTCCTGGCCGTTTGGAGTTGACATAAGACATAATCACCTCTGGAATAATATTTGTGCTTGGCTTCTGTTCACTGAGACCTGGTCATGGCCAAGAATGGTAATCTGTTAAATAAACGGCATTGTGCTGAATTAACAAAAAAAGAAAAACCAAGATGAGGACTACAGATACAGGCACAGATTTCCATAGTTGTATGTAGATAGGAAAAGTCTTTTTTTGGTCTCGGACACAGCGCCACCCTTGTTCATAGGTTACATTTGGTATTGCAGCTAATTCCTATTCAAATGCAGTACAGTATTCTATTCTTCACCAGGATGCCTCCAGCTGTTGCAAAACTACAACTCCCAGTATACCCTGACAGCCAATGGTAAAATTTGCAACAGCTGGAGAGCCACAGGTTAGAGATTACTGCAGCATTTCCCAACCAGGTTGCCTCTGGCTGCTGCAAAACTACAACTCCCAGCATGCCCGGAGGCACACTGGTTGGAAAACAATGGACTATTATACTTTTAATATAAGTCGTATATCTTTAGACAGTATGAATTCTCCGGAAGGGCCCGGCTTATCTTGCAAAATATTTTTGTTCCTCCCCCCTTTTGTATGTCTTTAAATTCCCTCGACGGGCTCTCCGCAGAACAGGCCACCTGGCGCAGTGAGCGGACTAGGAAAAAATCCAAGTACAATATTGGTCCACGGCGCATCTGGGCAGAGCGAAATTCCTGATCTATTTGGTTCTAAAAGTGAACTTCGAAGCAGCGGCCTATTAATATTTAACAATTGTTATTGAGGTTTATGGCCATTTTCTCAGAAAAGTCAGCTCAAACCACTGATCTACAGACAGCTTCATGTAAACGGTGCGGTCTGTGAATGGCAAAAAACTTCACTTTATTATAGAACAAAATTGCAAAAAATAAATAAATAAAATATATATATATATATATATATATAAACATTTAAATTAGCACACCACCTTCACAGGTAGTGTGTCCTGCAAAACAGCTCAGGCTCCAGTTAAGAAGTCTCAGAACTGATTGGGATTTATGCCAAGCCAGAAGGAAAGAGGACCCATCTGCAGACAGCTGTTTCGGGGTGTTTGCCCCTCGTCAGTACAGAGCAGGGTGATCTGGCTTGGCTGTGGTGAGAGGCCTGTGGCTTTAAACGGGGTCAGTACTTTCCTCCGGGAGAGGACACCTCATATATATATATATATATATATATATATATATATATATATATAATTAATATGAATATATTAATTAAATGTATATATATTTTTTTATTTATATATATATATATATATATATATATATATATATATATATATATGTAGAAAGCACAGGATGGGCTGCACCTCAAAAATATGAAGAAGTGGGTGCACGCAGCAGAAGGTCCCAGGTCCGTAATGCTAGAAGAACAGATTTGCTGCAGCTCACGAAAGTAGTGACAAGTGGTTTGTTTAATTCCAATTGCTGTTGAAATAATTTTTTTTTTGCTTGCACTTAAACTTTCAAAATGATGCCAAAAATAGCCCCACTTTTTAGCAGGGCCCCCCCAAAAAATAAAACAATCCTAAAGCCCTGCGATCAGCTGTAGTCTGTCTGAAAAATCATAGATTAACCCCTTTCTTCCTCCTTGCCTTTGAATTGCTATATCTCTTAAAAGGGGTACTCTGGTGAAAACCAATTTTTTTTAAATCAACTGGTGCTAAAACGTTAAAAAGATTTTTTATTTTCTATTTGTACTTATCAGCTGCTGTATGCTCCAGAGGAAGTTCTTTTCTTTTTACATTTCTTTTTAGTCGGACCACAGTGCTCTCTGCTGACACCTCTGTCCATGTCAGGAACTGTCCAGAGCAGGAGCAAATCCCCATAGCAAACCTCTCCTCCTTTGGACAGTTCCTGACATGAACAGAGGTGTCAGCAGAGAGCACTGTGGTCAGATTGGAAAGAACTACACAACTTCCTGTGGAGCATACAGCAGCTGATAAGTACTGGAAGATTATTATATAGAAGTAATTGACATAACTGTAATTTTTTTGGCACCAGTTGATGTGAAAACATTTTGTTCCCTCCGGAGTACCCCTTTAAGAGAAAAGCTAACTGAAAAGGTGATGTGATTGAGCAGCTTTGCACATCCTTTCTTCTCTAGGATGTAAAAAATTTTTTTCTTTTAAATGACCGGTAAACCCAAAAATTCAGAGGCACAAAGCTGTATCTATTTGTAGCTGTAAAAGTACAGTGCCCAAAATGCAGTAGGGATATGGTTGGGCAATCGGGCCTTGTACTGTACACATGAACTCCACTATCTAATCGCCCGGTGGGTCCCATTATCTGGTCACGCGCAGTCATTATTGGTTTACTGCGGCTTTGTTCGGCATTACCTTTGGCCCCTGTAATGACGGCTGAACACACTGTACTTTACGTCTCATAGTCTTAAGCCGATAATGGCCCAAAAAAAAAAAAAATCTGCTGAGAGAAAAAAAAATAATAATAATTAGAAAGCAAATATTTTTGTTAACCCAACTACATTCCCCGTGACTATTGTGCACTTATCACAAGTCAACATTCTTAACCAAAAGAATCAGTGAATGGGTGCGAGAGGACTCCGGCATGTCTTCCCTGCCATCTATTGATCTTTTCAGGCGCATTATTTTTCCTTAGCCTTTCTCTGCTGCAGATTGGCCCTGAGCTCTAAGAAAACCAAAGATTTCTACATATTGTTAAAGGCCAGAAAATTGTGTATTGTATTCCTTGTAAGTGAACTTCTATTTTATGCATTTTTTTATTTATTTTACATTGTAGCTCTCATTTCTATTAAACCATTTTCATATTGCAAACCCTCCATACCCAGGCTCCTCATTTTAGACCATTGTTTCCCAACCAGTGTGCCTCCAGCTGTTTCAAAACTAAAACTCCCAGCATGCACAGACAAAGGCTGTAGTTTTGCACCAGTTGAAGGTCCCCTGGTTGGGAAATACTGCCCTAGATGCAGTGTTTCCCAACCAGGGTGCCTCCAGTTGTTGCAAAACAACAACTCCCAGCATGCCCGGACAGCCAATTTTCATATTGCTCTCCATACCACAGATTTTATTTTAGACCAGTGTTTCCCAACCAAAGTGCCACCAGCTGTTACAAAACTACAACTCCCAGCATGGCTCCGGGCATGCTGGGAGTTGTAGTTTTGCAACGGCTAAATGCACACTGGTTGGGAAATTCTGCCCTAGATGCAGTGTTTCCCAACCAGTGTGCCTCCAACTTTTGCAATACTACAACTCCCAGCATGCCTAGACAGCCAAAGGCCCAATATATAGAGAAACATTGCCCTAGATGCAGTATTTCCCTACCAGGGTGCTTCCAGCTGTTGCTAAATTACAACTCCAGGCATGCCCGGACAGCCATAGGATGTCTGGGCATGCTGGGAGTTGTAGTTTAGCAATGGCTAAAGGCACCCTGGTTGGGAAATACTGCCATACAAGCAGTGCTTCCAAACCGGGGTGCCTCCAGCTGTTGCAAAACTACAACTTCCAGCATGCTCGGACAGCACATGCTGGGAGTTGTAGCTTTGCAATGTCTTAAGACACCCTGGTTGGGAAATACTGCCCCAGATGCAGTGTTTCCCAACTGCGGTGCCTCCAGCTGTTGCAATACTACAATTCCCAGCATGCTCAGACATGCTGGGAGTTGTAGTTTTGCTACAGCTGGAGGCACCCCGGTTGGCAAACACAGTTTTAGACGTTTTGCCAACAAACAAAGCTGAATGGATACAATGAAAACCCTATAAAATACTTAGCAAATATACAACCTGTTCTCTTAGCCATTGATTGCGCTTATTGGGTGCACCTAGTAAACAGCCATCGAGTATGACAAGCCAATGACGAAAGCGTTTGTTACCCCACGCCAGCGGCATCACTCCTCCGCCTTAGATGCATCGGTTCATGGACACATTCCCGGTAGTTTTACTTTATCGCTGTTCCAAGAACAGTTTATATAAGGTTCCTGAATGCAAACACTGAAGGTTTTTTTTTTTTTTTAATACAGGTAGTAAATCAGTGTAAACAGATGGTTTCCTCCTGTTTAGCAGTTATACCCTCTGGCAATTTTGGGGTAAAAATGAATTTCTGCAGGGCGGTGGTACTACCACAACTGCAGAGAAACACTTAGAGCATTGTTTCCCAACCATGGGTGCCTCCAGCTGTTGCAAAACTACAACTCTCAGCATGCCCGGACAGCCAACGGCTGTCAGGCTACTTCTACACTGCTCAAAAAAATAAAGGGAACACTAAGAAAACATCCTAGATCTGAATGAATGAACTAATCGTATGAAATACTTTCGTCTTTACATAGTTGAATGCGCTGACGACAAAATGACACAAAAATTATTAATGGAAATCAAATTTAACAACCCCTGGAGGTCTGGATATGGAGTCACACTCAAAATCACAGTGGAAAACCCCACTACAGGCTGATCCAACGTTATGTAATGTCCTTAATACAAGTCCCAATGAGGCTCAGTAGTGTGTGTGGCCTCCACGTGCCCGTATGACCTCCCTACAACACCTGGGCATGATCCTGATGAGGTGGAGGATGGTCTCCTGAGGGATGTCCTCCCAGACCTGGACTAAAGCATCCGCCAACTCCTGGACAGTCTGTGGTAGATGGAGCGAGACATCCCAGATGTGCTCAAATCGGATTCAGGTCTGGGGAACGGGCGGCCAGTCCATAGCATCAATGCCTTCCTCTTGTAGGAACTGCTGACACACTCCAGCCACATGAGGTCTAGCATTGTCTTGCATTAGGAGGAACCCAGGGCCAACCGCACCAGCATATGGTCTCACAAGGGGTCTGAGGATCTCATCTCGGTACCTAATGGCAGTCAGGCTACCTCTGGCAAGCACATGGAGGGCTAAGCGGCCCTCCAAAGAAATGCCACCCCACACCATTACTGACCCACCGCCAAACCGGTCATGCTGGAGGATGTTGCAGGCAGCAAAACGTTCTCCGCAGCGTCTCCAGACTGTCACGTCTCTCACAAGTGCTCAGTGTGAACCTGCTTTCATCTTTGAAGTGGCGAATTTGCCAATCTTGGTGTTCTCTGGCAAATGCTAAATGTCCTGCAAGGTGTTGGGCTGTAAGCACAACCCCCACCTGTGGATGTCGGGCCCTCATACCACCCTCATGGAGTCTGTTTCTGACCGTTTGAGTGGACACATGCACATTTGTGGCCTGCTGGAGGTCATTTTGCAGGGCTCTGGCAGTGCTCCTCCTTGCACAAAGGCGGAGGTAGCGGTCCTGCTCCTGGGTTGTTGCCCTCCTACGGCCTCTTCCACATCTCCTGATGTACCGGACCTGTCTCCTGATAGCGCCTCCATGCTCTGGACACTATGCTGACAGACACAGCAAACCTTCTTGCCACAGCTCACATTGATGTGCCATCCTGGATGAGCTGCACTACCTGAGCCACTTGTGTCGGTTGTAGACTTAGTCTTATGCTACCACTAGAGTGAAAGCACCACCAGCATTCAAAAGTGATTAAAACATCAGCCAGGTAGCATAGGAACTGAGAAGTGGTCTGTGGTCACCACCTGCAGAACCACTCCTTTATTGTGGGGTGTCTTGCTAATTGCCTATAATTTCCACCTGTTGTCTGTTCCATTTGCAGAACAGCATGTGATTGTCAATCAGTGTTGCTTCCTGAGTGGACAGTGGGATTTCACAGAAGTGTCATTGACTTGGAGTTACATTGTGTTGTTTGTGTTCCCATTATTTTTTTGAGCAGTGTATTTAAAAATCTTAATCCTTCCAGTACTTATGAGCTGCTGTATGCTCCAGAGGAAGTTGTGTAGTTCATTCCAGTCTGACTACAGTGCTCTCTGCTGACACCTCTGTCCATATCAGGAACTGTTCAGAGCAGGAGAGGTTTGCTATGGGGATTTGTTCCTGCTCTGGACAGTTCCTGACATGGACAGAGGTGTCAGCAGAGAGTACTGTGGTCAGACTGGAAAGAACTACACAACTTCCTGTGGAGCATACAGCAGCTGATAAGTACTGGAAGGGTTAAGATTTTTAATAGAAGTAATTAGCAAATCTGTATAACTTTTTGGCACCAGTAAATAAAAAAATTAAAAAAAGTACCCCTTTAAATATGTACGGTCAGTAGAAAAAACTTTTGACGTGACTTAGAAACTTGAGTGTTCAGACCCACCGATCAGGAGAACGAGCCAGATGAGGTCCTGAGTAAGCACAATAACTCCTTGCTCTGTCCCATGTGACAGAGGCAATCTTGCAATGTAGGTCTATCATAACTTTGTCATGTGCACGGGAGAAGTTGTTCAGAGATGTTCCATTAGGTTCGGGCTCTGGTTGGGCCACTCAAGGACTTTCACAGAGTTGTCCCTAAGCCGTTCCTGTGTATTATGTTTTTTTTTTTAAATTATTATTTATTCATTTTTTAAAGAATAGTAATAAACAAACAAAACAAATAATAGAGCTAGGAGCCCCACAATTGCGACCACAAGGCAAGGATAACAAGTTCCAAGAACAGGTGAATGGGAACAGACAGGCAAAGTCCACATAATAAATTGTATCAGAAATGTCCCTTATCGTTCTTACAATACCCCAAAAGGAATAATTCCAGCCCATGTAGCTCACAGCAAGAACAAGCCCAGCACACAAACACACCACCATACACTCAAGCACACAACCAACCTCGGGGGCCCCCACCCTCCACTCCACTACGACAACTGACAATAATAAGCCCACTAAGTCTGTGACCCAGATCTAACCGGAGGATCAGCCGAAGCCTCCAGCCGCAACCAAGGTGACCACACCTTATCAAACTTTTGCGGACAACCATGACTTATGTACAAGGCACTATACAGGGGGACATCCTTATTTACAAAGGCCACCAAACGGGAAAGCGGGGGAGTAACAGTATCTTTCCAGGCCATGGTGACTACTTTGCAAACACAGAAAAGAAGAAAACTGACTAAGAGACTCCTATGTGTTCCAGAGTCCAACCCATTAAGAACACCCAACAGACACACCTCTGGGACATAAACATACGGAAACTCAAGGTGATCTGACAAAAACAGCAATACCTCCTTCCAGAAGGGAACACCACACCTGTGGACCGATCAGCTGTAGTGGCGCTCCGCGGGAACCCAGGGAGGTGAGCGATGGTTCATTTTCATTTATTTTGCAGCCTGGGCAGGACGGAGCAGAAATACTCTGCACTAGAGTACTCCTTTAAGAGCGGAAGCCTGAGAAGGAGTAAGGGAGGAAAGAGAAAGACCCGCCAAAAATAGACCCAAGCCCTCCGGAAGGCCTTAAAAACCCCATTAACCACCACAGAATCTCTGACTAAGATACCTTCCATTCCACGGATACAGGGAATAGACGACACCGGTCTAGTCTCCTTCGCCAAATAGGCCAGAAGCCTTCCATTATTATCCCCAAACTCAAATAAGGCAGCCTCCCTATCGATTTCAACTGTACCCGATCTTTTTGCAAAAATCTATAAAGATCTCTTGGCCTTGGCCCACGCTTGTTCAACCTGGGGAGAGGGATCCCTAACCATCGCCACCTCCAGCACCCCTATCTCAGTCTGAAAGGCCCGTTCCATAGCCGCATGAAGGGTCTTTTGGCCAGCCACCCCTGCTATAAAAGCCCCTCTCATAGTAGACTTATAGGCATCCCACTGGACCAGGGCATCTGGATGATCCCCATTATGAGCCCAATAACTAGTACAGTTGGTCCCTCAACATATGATGGTAATCCGTTCCAATTGAACTATAGTTTGTTGAAACCATCAATTGTTGAGGGATCCGTGCAATGGAAAGAATAGGAAGTTGTACTCACCTGTCCCCGCCGCTCCGGACCGTCACCGCTACCCTGGATGTTGCGCTCCATCACTGTCGCCGTGTCCCCGTGATGTCCCTACCCTCCGGAACATCTCTGCTGGCCGGGAACGTCGCTCTCATGTTGCCGCCATCACGTCACTACGCACGCCGCTCCTATTGCATGACGGGATGGCATGCGCGGCGGTGTGATGACGACGATGGAGAGCGCCGGCGATGGAGGGGATCCCGAAGAGGACAGGTAGGAGACCATCACCGGAGCACACGGGGCACCGTAAACGGCTATCCGGCAGCAGCTGAAGCAGTCAGCGCTGCCGGATAGCCATTTATGCGATGGCCCCGACATACAAAAGCATCGTATGTTGATGATGCCTCTGAGAGACCATCGCATGTTGAAATTATCGTATGTCAGTGCCATCGTAGGTCGGGGGGGTCACTGTATGTGCATCCTCAATAGCCCCAGAAACCGGTTCAGCACAAAGCCACCCAGGGTGCATACACCAGAGTTTAGAGGAAGAGTCCGGGCCCAATCTTAGAGTAAGAATAAGAGCAGAATGATCTGAGATCCCTCTACTGGTGTATAGGATATTGCTTACCAGAGGCAGTAGGCAGCCGAGGCAAAGGCAAGGTCAATTTGGGAAAAGGACTTGTGCAACGCAGAGTAAAAGGAAAAGCCCAAGTCAGTCGGATACTTCCATCTGTAGACTTCGGTGAGAGCCAGCTGAAGAGAGTCAGGGTTAGTGACATTAGTGCGATCGAGCTGTGGATCAGGAAGAGCATTAAAGTCACATCTAAAAAGAACAGGGTCAGCAGGAAAGGTAAGCAATTTAGCAGTAATTACATCCAACACCTCCATCCTAAAAGGAGGGGGACACACAAGGACACCAAGACAAAACTAAAAGAATATAAAGAGCAGTGGAGACTACCAAAACGCCCAAAATGGTCACCGACTACCTGGGTGATCTCTATAGGCGACACTTTAGACACCAGAACCTACACCTCTCTAGCAGAAGTGAAATAGGAGGCATGATAACCCCTGGCTACCCATGCCCTCTTAAGGGCCAACACCTTCTGACCTGTAAGATAAGATTCCTGTAGGCAAATTATATGAGGGGAGTGGCGCTTAAAATCCAAACACAACGCCCACTTAAACTTATTCAGGCCTTGGACATTCCAACTAAAAACTTGAAGTGACCCCATCATACCATCGGAGACCATTACTTACCACAGGAGGCAATGCCAATACACCAGATGGAGGGAGGAGCATCCCAGAGCACACAAACCAGACAGATGACAGACATACCAACAAACTGGGCACAGAGACACACAAAAACAAGAACATTCCCCAAACTCCATGTCTTACACTAAGAAAACATGTGCAGACCTAGTGCTGGGCGGTATGACCAAAAATGTGTAACACTGTATTTTTCAAACGCATGGCGGTTCTAAGTTACTTGACGGTATTTTTTTTCCACTCATTTCCCCCTTACCACCATACTCCCCCACCCCCCTCTCGAATTAATCATCAGCCGCAGTGCGCTGGGGAACTAATCATATATGACCCGCCGGCGCTGTCCTGTTTTTCCTCCCACTGAATGAATGAACTATTAGCCACAGCGCTGTCCCCACATCGGTGGACTAATCATGTTACCCGCAGGCACTGATCTCCTTTTCCTCCTGTGAGCCGCGGCACTGGACGGAGAACGGAAGCTGTCACCTCCTCCTGCAAGCCCTGAAAGCCAGTGGGCAGCGGGCGCTGCAGAAGTTCTGATCAGAAGTTTAGTGCCTGCGAGTAACATGATTAGTCCCCCGATGTGGGGACAGTGCTGCGGCTGATAGTTCATTCATTTGGTGGGGGGTGGGGGGGGGGGGGAGGAGGACAGCGCCCGCAGGTCATATAGGATTAGTTCCCCAACGCACTGCAGCTGATAATTTATTCATTCGAGGGGGTAGGGGCCCGACCGGTATTGCGGTATAGGGAAAAATTCATACCGTACAGAAAAAACAAACCGGTATTCGGTATGAACCGTATATCGCCCAGCAATATGCAGACCTATACCCTAAACAGAACTACAGCCAAGGGGAAACTAGCTCTAGCTAAGAAGACAATCCAGCAACTCCCCTCCCCAACCAAAGAACTGTGAGGAACAACTAACCCACCAAAGGCCAATACCCTTGTGACCAAAAGCCCTAGGGGAGCAGGAACCTAGGGAAGACCCTAAAGAGGGAACCCCTATCTCCTGGACTAACTAAACAATAAGGGGAGACTATAAGTCCTGTAGCAGCAGAGTTCACTCCGGAGAGCGAGCAGGCGGCGCAGCATCCACCCACTGCAGATTATCAGAAGGAGAGGTGAAGAACTTTGTCGACTTGCCATTCACCACCTCGATGAATTTCGTTCTTTGCTTGCGGACTTCCACCAAGAAGTTTGGGTAAAAGGCCACTCTGGCACAGTTGAAAAGAACTTCACCCTTAAATGTGCACCGCTCTCAGGATAGCCTCTCTGTCGTGCAACAATTTTGCCGGAAAGGGTCTAGGAGGACCCCAGGTGTGGGAGGTCTGCCAGGGACCCTATGCGCCCGCTCCACTGAAGTAAGGAGAAAAAGTATTGGCAAGCAGGTGCTCCTTAAGCCAGGATTCAAGGAAGGCAACAGCACCAGCACCCTCCGCTCTCTCTGGGAGGTCAACTAATTGGATATTATTTCTGCGTAACGGTTCTCAAAGTCATCTGCCCGGTCAGCCACTCCTTTCATCTGGCACTGGAGAGAAGCTATTTGCTGAGGAATTGGCTGCAATGTATCCTCCACTCTAGAGACCCTACGCTCCACCTGTGGTGCGTTCTCTGATCTTCAGGGTTTCATGGCACAGAATTACCTCAGTCTTGCCTCAGTTCATGAACCCTGGAGCATTAATGTTTGGCATGTTGTAATGGCCACCAGTACCTCTGCAAATTTCTGGTCAATTTCCAAGGCAGTATAAGAAGATCGGACCAGAGAACGGGGCTGTGGGGGACTGTCAGGACACTCAAACAATGGGAGGGATGGCTCAGGAGAAGCACGGCCCGGGTGGTCCTGGAGTATTGACTGAGCGTTTTAGCTGCATGGGCTGACACTTTAGACGTAGAGATGAGCGAACTTACAGTAAATTCGATTCGTCACGAACTTCTCGGCTCGGCAGTTTATGACTTTTCCTGCATAAATTAGTTCAGCTTTCAGGTGCTCCCGTGGGCTGGAAAAGGTGGATACAGTCCTAGGAGACTCTTTCCTAGGACTGTATCCACCTTTTCCATCCCACCGGAGCACCAGAAAGCTAAACTAATTTATGCAGGAAAAGTCAGCAACCGCCGAGCCGAGAAGTTCATGACGAATCGAATTTACTGTAAGTTCACTCATCTCTAGTTAAAGGAGTAGGTACACGAGTCCCGGTGGGAAGGCCCACCGGACTGCTGAGAACCTTCACAGGAGTTGTCATCCTCAGTGGACTGCTGGGCCTCTTCCGCAGCAACCTTTGACTTTTTAGCTTTGTTATGGAAGCCCCCATAGCAACTGAGAGGGTAGGCAGTGATAAGTAGAGAGTAGACACAAGGGGAGCAAGCAAGAAGGTATCCCACAGTCAGCACTATCAATAAGGCAGCAGACCAACACCAAGGGGAAGAACCACAAGGTTCAGCAGACTCACAGTTCAAGGCTCCAGAGCAGGGTAGAGGCACAACAGCAGCAGCAGCCCAGGACACTGGCAGACAGGCACAGCAGACGAGGTTACACCTCACTAGTAGGAGAGGATAAGCAGAGGCTCCGACCAGTTTATTTTTGCAGCCCCACTGGTCACATGATTTGGAGAGGGGGGGGGGGGGGGGGGGGGAGAGAGAGAAGCAGCGCCCATGGGTCACATGATTTGGGGGTGTGGAAAAAACAGTTAAATACCGTGGAACTGCCATAACACACATTTTTGTTCATACCGCCCAGCTCTACTCTGAGCTTTACACGCAGTTCTTTCCCCCTCATATCTTGGTTTTTGCTCTATGACACATTGTCAGCTGTGAGACCTTATATACACAGGGCTGTGTCTTCCCAAATCCTGTCCAATCAGCTGAATTTACCACAGGAGACTCCAACTAAGATGGAGAAATGGGAGAAGCCAGAGCTAAATATCAAGTGTCCTAGTAAAGGATCTGAATAATTGATTTATTTTACCTTCTTAATAAATTAGCAAAAATAAATAAAATTCAGTTTTCCCATATTGGGTACTGAGTGCAGAATGATGAAGAGTAACTTAATTTTATTTTTTAGCACAAAGCCTCAACATAAGTTGAAGAAGTAAAATTTTCTGAAAACTTTTGAATGCATCGTATGTGGGGGAACATGGGCATGCTGAAATTCAACATGTACTCGAAGAAAAGCTGCCTCCAGAAGTGATGGCGCCATTTTCTCCCCATTAACAATACATGCACACCTAGCTGAAGAAACAATACGCGCATATAGGAGGCTAGGAGGAAAGCCGATGTTCCAACATCTACTGAAAGTGAATGGAATATATGAAACCGCTGTAGGCTCGACCAGATCTATGTTAAAAAAACAAAAACAAAACCTTTTTTTTTTGCTTTAGCAGCATTTTTATTTACAAACAAACAGCAATCCCCATTGACTTTATTTATACCATTTAAAAAAAGCAGTTTTACAAGCCATAACTCATCTGACCAAAATTAAGCAGCACTGAAAGTCATATCACAAAATCTAAAAAAAAAAAAAAAAAGAAATTTAAACAATACAAGAGTAAAATATCATTTGAATAAATATTTTTTTTTTTAATTCATGCTATAAAATAATCCTTAATGGCAAGTTATTAGTTGTTACAGCATATTTTTATTGATAGCTAGCTTGAGTTACTTCATACAGAAGTGTGGAGTTGTGAGGTTACTGGTTTATATTGCAAAATAACGCCAACCGCGGCCGGCACAGTCGCCAGTGAGGTGGCGTTAATAATACAGAAGTCATTCAGAATATTCAAGCATTTACTGGCCTTGTTCGGGGTGGGTGGGGTACCTACAATAGGGATATGGGGGGGAGCTTCTTACACCATACATCTGAGTAAGGTTCTACTCAACTCAAGAATGGCAGAACAAAACCCTTCCGGATCTCCCTCGAGACCGGTGGTAATAAACTTTAGTGAACATTTCCATTCGCAGATTTCTTCTATTTCTCTCTAAGATTCAAAATCAATGACAAAACGTGGTCACCAATTTTACTTTCCTAACAAACCATACTCAAAAAAAAATCAGTAATTTTCATTCAATAGTGTATAAACTACCATTTTACGTGGCCCAGAATTGCCTGACCCCCATGACCGCTTCCTTAAAGGGTACCTTTCATTAAAAAAAAAAATTTTTTTTTGGATATATTATAGATTAATGTATGCAGAATAACTTTCCAATTGCCCGTTATTTTTAAAATATGCTTCTATTTAGTTTTCCACTTTGAAAAAAAATGACCACTAGGGGTCTCCCTACCAGTCCTGGCTGCATGCCCTTTTTATAGATTTCAGACTCATTCTTGGAGTCCCAAATAGACTGCAGCCGGGACACAGACAAGCTCAGCACTTCACCCTGCCTGTCAGACAGGCAGGAGCCAGCACTGTTAAACAGATTTGTAAATTACTTCTATAAAAAAAAAAAAAAATCTTTACCCTTCCAATACTTTTTAGCAGCTGTAAGCTACAGGAGGAAATTCTTTTCTTTTTGAATTTCTTTTTTGTCTTGTCCTCAGTGCTCTCTGCTGACCTTTGTCCGTGTCAGGAACAGTTCCTGACACAGACAGAGGTGTCAGCAGAGAGAACTGTGGACAAGACAAAAAAGAAATTCAAAAAGAAAAGAATTTCCTCTGTAGCATACAGTTGCTAAAAAGTACTGGAAGGGTAAAGATTTTTTTTTTAAATAGAAGTCATTTACAAATCTGTTTAACTTTCTGGCACCAGTTGATGTAAAAGAACATGTTTTCCAGTGGAGTACCCCTTTAAAATCAACCCATACCACAACCCTAGAACATCATAGATAGTAAAATTAACCCCCTACCCCATTTCCTACCACATTCAACTTGGTTTATCAATCATACGTATGAGAGTTCATACTGAGGGGGGTATAAAAATTGTCAACCCACACACCTAAAAAGGTCTTAGCATTATTCGGGGAGACAATTAAAAAAAAATTTTTTTTTTTTTTTTACAAATAAAACTTAAAAAACTTGATCATAAACATATTTGGGGTTCAACAACCCTCAAAACATGTACAAGTACAGCAACAATCCGACATCCTTTCGACACCAGTGTCACACCAGAATGTATGATCATGGTCTTAGAACAGTGTTTCCCAACCAGGGTGCCTCCAGCTGTTGCAAAACTACAACTCCCAGCATGCCCAGACAGCCGAAGGCTGTCTGGGCATGCTGGGAGTTGTAGTTTTGCAACAGCGAGAGGCACCCTGGTTGGGAAACACTGTCTTAGAACCTATGGGAGGGGCATGGAATTAAAGGAGAGGGGCCTATTAAAGAACACACCACCTCCTAAGAAAGACAACCCCAATCATCTCCATAACCCCGGAACTTTCTAGGTCAGAAAATCCTCAACTATTCTGAATGACTTTATACTGAACGTTTTGCTCAGTCGCTGAGTAAATATGAAATATATGGTTTTTATCATCAACTGACATTATATAAAGAATTTACAACAAGTAAAATCTCCAAATACTTTTTTTTAATTCTTATATATAAAATTTAATAAATAATCCTGACCAGTCAAAAGAGCACCATAAAAGGGCGAGATTCCCTTAGAAAATAGATTAGGGGTTGCATATTTGAGTCCCTTTCTGTTTGGGTTTTTCTTACTCGAGAAATAAAACAAAAACCCTTTAAAATAATGACACTAACTATATCACAGTCAATATATATATTTATAAAAAAAAAAAATTTAAGAAAAAAAAATTAAATATGTTATAAGTAAAGCTTGTGTGATATAGCTCTATCCCCCAGCCCTTGGATTATATATCTTTTCTCTTTCCTGCCTGCATAATTTTTAGGTTAGCCACACCATTAAAGGGAATCTGTCACATCTGATCTGCAGGTATCAGGTTATAGAGCAGGAGGAGCTGAGCAGATGATCCCTGCAGATTGCACTGTATTGTATATATCATCTGCTCAGCTCCTCCTGCTCTATAACATGTTACCTACAGATTGTACTGTATTGTATATTGTAGATATCTGCTCAGCTCTTCCTGCTCTATAACATGATACCTTCAGATTGTACTGTACTGTATATATCATCTGCTCAGCTCCTCCTGCTCTATAACAAGATACCTGCAGATTGTACTGTATTGTATATATCATCTGCTCAGCTCCTCCTGCTCTATAACATGATACCTGCAGATTGTACTATATTGTATATATCATCTGCTCAGCTCCTCCTGCTCTATAACATGATACCTGCAGATTGTACTGTATTGTATATATCATCTGCTCCGCTCCTGCTCTATAACATGTTACCTACAGATTGTACTGTATTGTATATATCATCTGCTCAGCTCTTCCTGCTCTATAACATGATACCTGCAAATTGTACTGTATATAACATCTGCTCAGCTCCTCCTGCTCTATAACCTTATACCTGCAGATTGTACTGTATAGTATATATCCTCTGCTCAGCTCCTCCTGCTCCATAACATGTTACCTGCAGATTTTACTGTATTGTATATATCATCTGCTCAGCTCCTCCTGCTCTATAACATACCTGCAGATTGTACTGTATTGTATATATCATCTGCTACTAAGCTCCTCCTGCTCTATAACATGATACCTGCAGATTGTACTGTATTGTATATATCCTCTGCTCAGCTCCTTCTGCTCTATAGCCTGCTACCTGCAGATTGTAGTGTATTCTATATATCTGCTGAGCTCCTCTAGCTCTATAACATACCTACAGATTCTATTGCATAAATCATCTGCTCAGCATCTCCTGCTCTATAACATGATACTTGCTGATTCTACTGTATTGTATACATAAAACTATAGAGCAGAAGGAGCAGATATATCCAATACAGTACAATCTGCAGGTATCGTGTTATAGAGCAGGAGGAGCTGAGCAGATGATATATACAATACAGTACAATCTGCAGGTATAATGTTATAGAGCAGGAGGAGCTGAGTAAAATATATAGTTTTTTCAGGAAAAGATTCATTATAACTTGTTTTTACTCAAATCCTGGCTCTGAAGTCCAGTAGGACCGGCCAACTGACTACTTAAGCAGCAATTTAAGTAAATAAAATACGAGTTACAATAAATCTTTTCCCACAAACCTATTCATCAATCTACTTTGTTCTGCCAGCTCTATAACACGCTGCCCACAGACAGGTCATATTATATATATATATATATATATATATATATATATATATATATATATATATACATACATACACACAGTATATATATATATATATATATATATATGTATAATGTGACAGATCCTCAAGGTTTTAAACAAATTCAGAGATTTGGCTTATATGAAACAGCAGGCTCAAGTTTAACCATACATGTTTACAGAGGTGACGTTTCTGTAGTTGCTGAACAGAAACGTATAGAGTCCAAACAGAGTCCGTACGCACCCCTAGAGAGCGCTGGGACGAGAGGTTTGAAATTGAATAGTGTATTTACAAAAAAAATCTTCAGAGTATAACTATATACATAGATGTAGTAAGATGTAGAATATTGAATTGCTTAAGAAAACTAGAAACCATTTTTTAAAATCACAAACTATATATAGCAAAAGAGTATAAAAGGTCTGATTTCACAGTCTGTCATTACAGGTTAAAACATTTCTAAAGGGAGCGGAAAAGAAAAAAAAAATATCATTTTCACATTTCTCTCAATGGACACAATAATATAAAGTAGTAGATAAGCGGCTTACAACATTACTTGTCCCGCTGAAAAATTAGCTAAATAATAATAAAATTCACCTAGGCCTGTGGTTATTGTAGAGTAGTTGTGTAACAGTACTGCACCAGAAAAAAAACGTAATACTGTACGGAAATGACTTATGTACCGAGAGGTTTATCTGTTAAAACACTGTAAAAAAATGTTGAAATTATATAGATATAAAAAGTTGATACTTCGAGGCGGACATTTTTGCTAGAGAGTTCATTACTTGACGGCAGACATTTTTGATAGTGAGCTTGTTAGTTGGAGGCAGACATTTTATGTTGGGGTACCAATTATCTAAGACAGCGTTTCCCCACCAATGTGCCTCCAGCATTGAAGTTGGGGGCACCCTGGTTGGGAAATACTGACTTAAAAGGAAATTTTTCTTAACGGGGAACATTTTTCTTAATTTTTCCTACATCACAATGTAGAACCGTTTTCTTAGTGAGTCTATTACTTTAAATATGGTAATTTTTTCTTAGCGACTCCCTCTTTACTTAATGGGGGATATTCTTCTTAGCGAGCCCATAACCTAATGGGAGGACATTTTTCTTAGAGTCCCTTATTTAGAGGCGGCCATTTTTGATTGTGAGCCCAAGTATTTTATATAGTGAGTCTCTTTCTTAGTGGTGGCCATTTTTCTTGGTGGAGACGATGTTCATTAAAAATACATTCTATTGGTTCACTATGAACCGCAATGAAAAATTACACAAAATAATTAAAATATGACCCCAAAAAGGTTACCAAATATTCTGCCATTATTTTTTTTTTTAATGAAGCAAGGCACAATGTTGCGAATCAATGTCAATATTAATATTCACCATACAATGCAGCCAAAGCAAATCAGGCTGTGTAAAATGTAACAAAATACGAAGCCTAGAAAAGTCACGTGACCACATATTTAAAAAAAAACAAAAAACACACATCCGCACAGCCAAGACAGACCTGGATAATCACAGATATGGCAGATATACTGGTAGCAAAGCAAGATTAGGAGGATATTAGATAATATTAGTCTTGTTCACTGAAGCGCAATTGATAAGAGAGAATGTAGCGTTAAATAGAACAGTACTGCGTAATAGATTGAAAATTGTGTAAATACTATAAGCCAACTATACAAAAAGGCCAAGCAAAAAAAATAAAAAATAAAATTATATATATATATATATATATATATATATATATATATATATATATATATATTATGCCAGACACTCTGGTGGTATTCACTAACCGCAGTTCTATACTTTAATCCAGTTTAACCCACCCCAGGCCATCTCCCTGCATATCACCGAGGAAAGCGGAAAGGGGAGGGCGTGAAAAAGGAGAAAAGTTTTATGGCACCTGTAGAACGCAATTTAGCAAACATGTGCGAGAAAAATAAAAGTTTATACAGTAACATGTGAATGGTTATATGAGGTTTACCTGGATGTAAAGGAAATTTTGATTTCAGCAGTTCTCACATTTATAAAAAATAAACATATCTAACAGCACCACCGAGACGTATTTATGAGGAGTACCTGCACATTTACAGGTTTGCCATGGCTAGAGTGTTCTACGGGAAAGGATTGGGTAAAATTAAGAAAAAATTAAGTACAAAACGAAAACCAATAACTAGTGTCTTAAGTTCTGCGCGCCGATGACCAAAAAAGAAACCGATTTTGTACAGTGTAGTTGGTGGAGGCGGCCATGGGATCGCAGCCTGTTTACTAAAAATTCAAAAAAGGCTCTAGAATATTTAAAACTAAGGAAAAACACTCCTGAATAGAGCTTTAACTTTTGGCTCAGATATGGAACAATTTTTTAACAATTTTCATCTCAATTGACGCACACGCGACAAATTCTAGTGTTACAATCTGGTTTCATGTCTAAATGGAGAGGAGCTTATTAAAAGGGGTACTCCGCTGCTCAGAGTGTGGAACAAACTGTTCCGAACGCTGGAGCCCGGAGCTCGTGACGTCATAGCCCCACCCCCTCCTGACGTCACGCCCCCTCAATGCAAGTCTATGGGAGTGGGCATGATGGCTTTCGGCCTCCCATAGACTTGCATTGATGGGGCGGGCGTGACATCATGAGGGGGCGGGGCTATGACGTCACGAGCTCCGGGCGCCGGCTCCAGCATTTAGAACAAACTAGCAACGGAGTACCCCTTTAAGTAGGGGGCTGGTAGTTTTTTTTTTTTTGGAGCTTAATAAACAAATGCTAGCACCCATCTATATTTAGATTTTTTTTTTTCTTTCTTCTTTGCATTCACTTAGTGGGCATAAAAGACAGACAAACCAACTTGAACACTACTATCGGGAAAGGAAATCTCCAATATCCACAAACTCGATTAAAGGGAAGAAAATGGAAGAGGTATTGTTCGTGCACAGAAAGTCCTTAGTGTTTTTTAAATTTTTTTTTTTTTAAAGGTATGTTGGCAAGAACTAGATCAACGTGAAGTGGAACTAGGAAGAAAAAGCACAAACATAATATATAATAAAACAAAAAGCACCAAAAACATTCCCACTGAATGTAGGCAATGGGAAAAAAACTGCTTCAGCTATTTCCATTCAATTAGATGTTTGGCATCTATATTGTATTGAGTATCAATAGGAAACATACAATAAACATTTTTTTTATATAGAAATAAAAGAAACTTATTAACTGCAAAATTCAGTGTGAAAAGTGGAAAAGTCGTATGTTCTTTTAACGTAACATAAGATTTAAATATCACTAAAATGAGAGACACCCAAAATGGCATTCTATGGGGCCCGTTTCACAGATTCAGTGCCTCTAAGAATTGGGTGGTATGGTTGTAAGGTGGGCATAAAAAGAGAAAAATACCCTCAGCTACATCATACGAAGAAGACACTTTGCTACAGACGTAAGGAGTCAGATTTCTTTTCCAGTAGCCAAACAGAACTACCATAGAAACCATGGAACAAAATTAAAAAGTAAAAAATAAACAAAATCTAGGCACAATGACTAGCTGGCTCCGGTAAATAATTGTAAAAAGCAGAAAGAAAATGTATAATTTGAGAAAAAGCCAAAAAAAAACACAAAAAAAAAAACCCTAAAAACTCAAATGAACCAAAGAAGTGCTAGAAACAAACAAAAAATGATGTTATTGTACCATCACTAAGCTGTAAACCCACTGTGGACATGTGCGCTTTTACATCAGACTAGAGTAAGGTAATTTATGGCCAAGGTGAACTATCATGTACACTATAAAGTAGACTTTATATTGGGAGGTGTACAAATTTACTGAAATTAAAAAAAAAATTGTTACAGTAGATTTCAGTAAATTGCATTGTTCCTATGGGACAAGGCCCCCGATTCTCCATACAACCTTGTAATGCAGCTATTCGAAAAACCCCTTACAGATATAGAATTTCTTAATAAAACACTTTTCATTACAATAAAATATAACTCACAAAAGGAAGAGGAAAAAAAAAATCTCACTTTTTGCTTCTAACTTTATGCTTCTTCAGGAGTGCAAATGTACCCTGTCTCCTTAAAAAAGCAAATAAAAGAATAAAATAACAAAAAGTCCCAATGTAAAACACATACATTTAGTGTATCAACCAAGTATCTTATAAAGTCTCCGTATTATCAAGAAGCATTCCAAAGGGACAAATGGGTTAAGAGTAGGGTCCGCTGTACTAAAGAGATTACCAAATAAGCAGTAAAGTAGTAAAAATAGGCATTAACGTTGTGTGCTTTGTACAGTGTGCGGTGGCATGTAGTTATTCAGGTGTGGTAGTGACTGCATGAATCTCAATATTCGAGTCCATGTTCACTTCAGATACTGAAACATCACTTTGGTCTACGAAAGCCTCTGTTCTCTCTGGCGACTCAATCCGGTTCCTCACCTCTGCCACCCCTGGGTGGTTTTTCCGTAAATGCTGATTAAGCGTGCCTTGGAAGGGGAAGCACTTGCCACAAACTTCACACCGGAAAGGCTTGTCATCCGTATGCCCCCGTATGTGGTATTCCAGTTGGTCTTTGCGTGTGTATTTCTTGCCACAATACTTGCATACAAAAGGTGTGATGCCCATGTGAAGACGCATGTGACGATCGAGACTCCCCTTCTGGTTGAAAGTCTTGCCGCAGTAGATGCAAATGAGTCTCTCGTTGTATGGATGCCAGTAACCTCGAGTGGACCTCTCCCGAGGGCTGCTCTCGTAAGCTGGCGTGCTCACAACCGTTTCATTTTCGGGACTTTGGATGACGTTTTGAACCTCTCTGGTTACATCTGATGCTCTCTTTGGGCGCACCCTGCCACCTCGATAGCAGCTCAGCATGGATCTGGAAGGACTAGAGTTGCTCATTGTCCCGTACGGCTCGGATATGTTGGTATTTTGGGAAGCAGCTTGTGAATAGGAATATGCATGTTGCAATACAGACCCGTAGGAACCTACATTCAACGTCACCACTTGTTCACCATCGACCATTTCAGTGTGGTAGCCATCATCGCCGAGTGAGGAGCTATCGGAGCAGCTTGGCCGATCAGACTTTTCCGCTTTGACTTTGACTTCAGTAATTTGATTCTCTCTCACTATGTCCCCATGTTCAGGTTCTCCTTCTATCTGAATTTCATGTTCAGAAATGCTGCCGCTGCTGCCCCTGTCTGACTGCCCTTCTTCTTGAGAACGATTCCTTAGACTTTTGTTGCCCACACCTTCAATCTTTGAGTCATTACTTACAATAGTCTGCCGCACGTGCCCACTGTATGGAGGAGATATCTCCCCCGGGTTGGCGAAGTAACTATCATCTTTGACACCATTATGGTTACTTTGAGCATCTTCCTCGCCTACTCCTACAACACTAATTTTTGAGTGGATGCTCTCTAGTATGTGAGTGCACTTGTCGATAACACATTGCATTTGGAGAAAGCTGGCTGCAGTAAGGAAGCTGACAACATCCTTTAGCTGTACGGACATTCTTCCAGTGTAGCAAAATGACAGTAATTGTTCAAAGACGTTCGGGTTCTTGATAACCGATATCGTCAGGCCACTCATGGTACTTAGCGCTGAATGGTCACGGAAATATGGAGAGCTGGCGGCAAGGACTGCCTTGTGTGCACGGAACGGCTGACCCTGGATGTGAACAATGATGTCGCACAACTTCCCCTGCAACCGAAGCTCATTGAGCTGGTTTAGGACTGTACTACTGTACTCCGGCACATCGAACTGGATGAAGCTGTTGCTGTCCATCTTGTCGTCTGTACAAGTTTCTAAAGGAAAACAAAAAACAAAATGTCACAACTGGACTGGTATCCTGATCAGCATTTCATGCATGACTACCACTGAACAGATGCAAGTAAAATTCACAAGACTGGCCCAGTCTGACCAATTTTAACCTGGGCCTTACATAAACAGTCTATACACATCAGACATGTGGCAGCCGGACCTGCAGGCTTTATCAGGATCAGCTAGCCACCTAATGTGTAGGGGGACCTCCTGATTCTCTCTCACTGAATATGTTGGATTCCAACTCCCCTATCGTTTTGTTCTCCAGAAGTTCCAGAGGTGTCCGGAAGCTGCTTTAAGATGCATGGTCAATATGAAGGGTCGAGACACTGATTGTGTTGGGGGTTGTTTTAACTTTTACAAATAAATTGAGCAATCCCCTTATATATTCTGTTAAAGGAGTACTCCAAAGGATAGGGGAAAAGTGCCTGATCTCCAGCATGGCGATCCAGCAGTCTCCAGGAGCAAGAGCGGAGGAATCCGCAGCCAACACGCTCCCCTCTATGTATCTCTATGGGAGAGCCGGAGATACAGTGTCCGGGTATCTCTGGCTCTCCCATACAGATGGCATGTCGGCTGGCGCTTCGTGCACGCACTCTTCCTGGGGACTGACGGGGTGCCGTGAAGGAGATCGTGCAGGGTCCCAGAGGTCGGACCACACGCAATCAGACATTTATCCCGTATCCTTTGCACAAGAGAACTCCTTTAAGTACCTCTTGTAGACAGCAGCATATATTATACTACTGTGGCCTCCAACCAAAAGTAGTCCAAACATCTTTAACATTAATACCTCTTGTGCAATAATCATCTCCTGTTTATTCTATACACACAGCACTCCATGTGCCACCATATGGTTCTATGTATGAAACCTTATAAGAGATGACATGTGATGAAGCGTGCCATGTCATGCCTAGGATGTATAGTACGACCCTACTTTTTATGGGTACAGTAAGACAGCTCCATACAATTCTAAGAGAGCGTGCCTGGAGCCATAAAGCTGCTGCATGCAAGAACCATTACACAAACCCTGAATCTACAGAGATACAATATGAAAAAAAACATCAATGCCACAAAAGCCCCGTCAAATGGGTCGTGCAATGTCACGCACGAGCAAGCCGAGTTGGGGGAGCAGTTTTATATTTTATGCGAGTAGTTGACATACGGATTCCTCCGCTCTTGCTTGTCACTGGTCAGACTTACTGCAGAGAATGTCGTTTGCCTACTGTCAACATTTATCTCCTGGGATAAGCCTTATTACTTAAGTTGGGGTCCCGTGTATATGCCCTAACCCTATGGATTAGGGCTGCACAATATATCGTAACTGCATCACGATTGTAGCAAATTGAGACATGACGATACGGCCCCCGGGAAAATCTGCAAAATTCAAATGCTTGGTCATTGTTTTCTAGCCAAAGGCTGTCTGGACATGCTGGGAGTTGTAGTTATGCAACAGCTGGACGAATGCTGGTTGATAAACACTTTTCTAAGTAATAATAGGGGCGTAGGGGAAACAAAAACATGATCCTAACCTATCCCTGATCCTCCGTAGGTCTGCCACAGATCCCATTTTCAGTGCAGTCCCGGCATCTTCTCTGTGTTTCCAACAACCAACTGGTTCCAGGACCTGTCCCGCTCAGCCAATCAGTGCGTGCAGCGGTATCATGTGTCAGGCCAGTGATCGGGTGAGCAGGAAGGTCCTGTAAGTCCCACAAAAACACCTGGCTGCATCATGGAGGAGAAAAGAATCTGCGGCAGACCTACGGGGGACCGGGGGTGAAATGTGACAAGAGGTGGAAGCTCTAGACATGAAACGGGGGGGGGGGGGGGGGGGGTGCGAGAAAGACGTGAAACGGGGGGAGGGGTTCGAGACAGACGTGAAACGGGGGGGCGAGACAGACGTGAAACGGGGGGTGATGTGAAATTTGGAGATAGAAATGAAATGAGGAGATGGACATGAAATTTGGGGATTTCACCATTTGTTTATTATAATCGCAATATTTACCTCTATGATCGCGATTGCACATTTTCCCCAAATGGTGCAGCCCTACTGTGGATATGAGGAAACCCCTTTATAGACTTCACTCACCTTTCTTCCTCCACTCCGGCCTCATTACACCCCTCTATTCTACTGCAGAGCAGGTACTAAAAAGCATTATAAGGCCATTGACCTGTGGACTCTTCTCGCAGTCCGGATACAGTAATATCTGTAAACAGACGGGATTGGAGCCACTTATCATCCAGGAAATGATCAGGCAGATTAGTGGCGGCACAATTACGAGATGCGGAAGATAACGCCACACAGCGCCATTATTAACAGTCACCAGAGGAATCTTATTTATGTGGTCCGGCAACGCAGAAAAAGGTTATTGCACAGAGACTAATATTCTGTCGCGTGGAGGGAACAATGACAATCAGCAGCCCAGCACGACGACGGTTAAAACAAGCGCACAATGGATTTTCTTCCACGTTTCTTTATTCCCCCCTAAACAATAAAAACTAATTGCCCCTGGGATTTTCTAACTAAGACGATCGCTTGCAAATCCACTGACGTGTGCAGGAATATTCGGGTTTCTGCAGTAAAGTAGGTTAACAGGGAGACGGCAGATTTTTCTCACTCCTTCCTCTGCTTTTCTAAACAGATATTGATATTCATAGAGAATACATTTAAAATTCAGACATTCTCGCCGCATTAATGTATTTGCATAGATCTGGAAAGTCATTTTCATCTGCTGCGTGTTATTTTCGATGTCTGGAAGGAAGGAGAGCAGATTTCTGCAAAAGAAAAGAAAAAAAAAAAGAACCCACGATGCTGTTGTAGCTGAACGAAGATCGCCATATTTAAGCCACTAAGCCGGGTGGGCATGTACGCCACTAAATTCATATTACACAGTATTATTTTTCCTCTTCGAACTTATATTGCAATGTATTGGTCACTGCCATTAGTATGTGCACCCACCATGATCTGCTGCACCCTTCCAATCCCTGGATATTAAAGGGGCACTTCACTGCCCCAGTGTCCAGAACATTTTGTTGCGAACGCTGGGTGCAAGTTATGGGGGGTCATGACGTCATGCACATGTCCCCTAGTGACGCCATGCCACGCCCCCTAGTGACGCCATGTCAAGTCCCCCTCAATGCAAGTCTATGGGAGGGGGCGTGGCGGATGCCACGCCCCCTCCCATAGACTTGCATTGAGGGGACGTGCCATGGCGTCACGACCCCAGTATCCCGCAGCTAGCGTTAGGAACAAAATGTTTTGGACGCTCGGGCAGTGGAGTACCCCTTTAACTACTCCCGAGCCAGGGTGGGGCCTATTTGCGTACATGACAAAGTGTCTGTCAGTGATAACTTTTCTTATGGAAGTTATAGAGGACAGATTCCTGACCCAAACTATCAGAACGGGTCAAGAACTGCTGTAAAAAGTCTTACATTCTAGCAGACTGAACATGGCCATGTTAGACATGGTCACCAATTTGTTTCCTATACTATGCCAACAACTACCCCAAGTGATCAGGAACCCTGTAGGATTGTTTTTGCAGGATATATCATCTTGTCCTATGAAGTCTTTGGTCCCCCTCCTTATAATTCCGCACCACTAACCACCATTAACTCTAGCAGGCCAAGGCTACAAGCACGATACATTTTCTGGGCTTCCATAGTCACCACTCCAAAAACTTTTAGATAATTTAGTTTTCTACAGCTGCATTTTGGTATGCAAAAAAAAAAAAGGCCCAAATGCTCAATTCTACCACCATAAAAATATGTGTAGGGAACTAACAGGCATGTTTTCATTAAAGGGGCACTCCAGGAAGGTATTTATGAAAATAAAGCTCCAAAGCCACCACACTAGCCAAGATATGTTCCCTGTAAATGGTCCTGCCTGATATACATGGCTCCTGTGGCCTCTGTTGTCTTCTCTGGCTGCTTGATATTCTTTGCCATCCTTCCCTACATCTCCTCAGCAATCATTGCAGCTCTGCTCTGCCAGCCCCAACCCTTTTGCTCACAGGAGCAGAGAGAGGTTCAGTGTCTGATTGGCTGAGGCTGCACACACCACCCAGTTGTCAGCATTAAAGGGAGCATGGCAGAAACCATGTGGTCTGTGTCTCTCAGGAGGGTGGGGGCTGCTTTCATAAAGGTATCTGGACAGAGTAGATGGCTGGATGATGTCATTCCCTTCACTTTATGCATGTAAGTGACAACCAAAGAGGGGAAATTGCTCTATATAGCTAATGACTGATATTTAGATAATTAAATATGTTGTCCAGTGAGAACAACTGTATCCCCTATTCTGCGGATAAATGTCTGATCACAGGGAGCCTCCATAATATCCCATAAGGGGCTCTGGCTCTTCCCCGGCTGAGATGATGTATGTAACGTTTCCAACACAGCAGTTCAGCTGGTACAAACTTGCCCCCTCTGATCATCTCTACGGGAGAGACAGCATTCCTGTGTCTCCGCCTCAGCCCATAGAGATGAATGGAGGGAGCATGTTTTTACCACCTGACCTGCTGGATACAAAACACCCTCTAGCAGCGCTGACCCGGGGTCGAGTCAGGACCCCATACGGGATATTGCCACTGGACTATTTCTTTAAGTTCAACAGAATAACGGGTTTTTAATGGACCAAAAGAAGAAAGAATATATATAGGGAGCACAGACCAAGACTTCCAATGGAGCTACAAACTCAAACCTCAATTCCGAGTCCTTGGGCTAGGTTCAGACTGAGGAATTCCCAAGCATAATTCTGCTAAGAATCCCATTGCTGTCAGAATTTCCGCTGCTGAATTCTGCACCAAAAGAATATTCTTGCTCATTGTTTTGGTGGTCCTAGCTGATTCAGTTGGAGATGGTCACCCTCTGAATCCTTGGACTGATTTTTCTGGGCGTATATATTCCTAAATTTGAACCCTGCCTTAGAAAGAATACAACAGAAAATAGTGATTTCCTGTGCTGCTACCGACGACTAGGTCACAAGCGCCACCAGGTTACCCTTACCTAATAGGCCAGTGGTCTTCAACCTGCGGACCTCCAGATGTTGCAAAACTACAACTCCCAGCATGCCCGGACAGCCAACGGCTGTCCGGGCATGCTGGGAGTTGTAGTTTTGCAACATCTGGATGTCCGCAGGTTGAAGACCCACTGGCCTATAGGCTATACATTTTATACTGCAGTATAGATTGAGGTTATACTTACAAGCGATTCTGTAAGTAGGTCAGATGGGAAAACTCAGGTTGCAAGCACACAATGAGACAGGAGACATAAGAACAACAACAAAAGCTACAAACATTTCCCACGTCGATCTAGTTAACTGTGTAAACTCACATGGTATCAATGAGTATTAATATATGCAAATTACCAGGTTCGCAGGAACGGCGTGCCAATGGAGAAAACAGCCACTACCACGTTCACAGGCTTAAGATAGCGGCATACTTTATATAGGTTGGGGATGCTTGGTATGGAAGTTATCCCTTTCTATAATCCCCATACTAAATCAGGATTTTTATGTGTTCTCAATGGGAAGAGAGGAATATGGTACTGGCTGATTTCTCAGGGGAGATAAGCTGCTGCCAGAGATGTCTGACTGCCTGATCCTTCAATCCTCACTATCTGCTAGAGGTGGAGTGTCAGCTCGTCCCAAACAAAGAGGTGGGTTTGGTTGACCATTTCGCTGCAATCCATCACGGATTGAAGGGGTACTCCTATCCCAAGATGTTTATCCTCTGTCCACAGGTTAGGGGAGAGACACAAGGTAATAAGGGTGTGGGGGGGTCTGACCAATGGAACCCCTACCAATCAAGAGAATGGAGAAATAAATGTCCCCTGGATTTAATGCAGCTCAACACACATGCACGTCCATTCATTTCTATTGCGTGGCCGCTGAACATTGCCTAGAGCAGAGTCCGGCAATACCCAGAAGTCCCATAGAGAATGACTGAAGTGCTGGCTGAGCATGTGGGGGTGCAATCCATTCATTACAGGGACAATTTTGTTACCATTCCTGGGATTGGATGTTTTTTAATCCCGTGGAAAATAAGAAAACCATCATTAATTAGAGCTGGGCAGTATGGTCAAATATGTGTATCACAGTGTTTTAGTACCCAATGGCGGTTCCACGGTATATAACGGTATTCCCCCACCCAAATTAATCAGCCCAGCGCTGCGCTGTCCCCCATCGGGGTAAATACTCACATGTCACCTGCAAGCGATGCCCT